>NW_011889246.1:695666-696938 GCF_000151845.1 Pteropus vampyrus
TTATTTATTTTTTTACTTTTTTTTTTTATGTTGACGTTGGTTAACAAAATCCAACAAGTTTCAGGTGTACACATTAACAGTAAGGCATATATATATTTACACTGTGTGTTCAGCTCCTATAGTTAGATTTCTTTCTGTCACCACGTATTTGACCCCTTTTACCTCGTCTACCTCCTCCCTCCTCTCTGGTGACCACTAGTCCATAGTCCATGTCCATGAGTGTCTGTTCGTCCTGTTCATTTGTTGCTTTTAGGTTTGTATCCCACATATAAGCAATATCATTTGATTTTCAACTTTTTCTATCTGGCTTCTTTCGCTTATTTAGCATGATTATCTCGAGGTCCATCCATGTCGTTGCAAATGGCAATATTTCGTCTCTTATGGCTGAGTAATATTCCATTGTATATATGTAGCACAGCTTTTTTATCCAGTCATCTATTGTAGGACACTTCGGTTGCTTTCATGTCCTGGCCACTGTGAATAATGCTACTATGAACATCGGTGCGCAAATACCTTTTCACATATGTCTTGTCGAAGGCTTTTTCTGCATCTATTGATATGATCATATGATTTTTATTTTTTAATTTGTTTATGTGGTGTATCACATTAATCGATTTGCATATGTTGAACCATTCCTGTGTCCCTGGGATGAAGCCCACCTGATCGTAGTATATAATCTTTTTAATATGTTGTTGTATTCAGTTCACTAGTGTCTTATTTAGGATTTTTGCATCTGTATTCATGAGAGATATTGATCTGTAGTTTTCTCTTTTTGTGTTATCTTAACCAGATTTTGGTATCGGAGTAATATTGGCCTCATAAAATGAGTTGGGAAGTATTGTCTCCTCTTTGATGTTTTGGAAGATTTCGAGGAGACTAGGTATTAAATCTTCTTTGAATATTGGATAGAATTCACTGGTGAAGCCATCTGGTCCTGGACTTTTACTTTTTGGTAGGTTTTTGATGATTGTTTCAATTTCCATACTGCTGATCGGTCTATTTAGATTTTCTAGTTCTTGATTCAGTCCAGGAAGGTTGTATTTTTCTAAGTACTGGTTCATTTCTTTTAGGTTATTCAATTTGATGTTAAATACTTTTTCATAGTATTCTCGTATGATCCTTTGTATTTCTGAGGTGTCTGTCATAATTTCCCCTCTTTCATCTCTGATTTTGTTTATTTGTGTCCTTTCTCTCTTTTCTTTAGTTAGTCTAGCCAGGGGTTTGTCAATTTTATTAACCTTTGCAAAGAACCAGCTCTTTGTTGCATTTATT
>NW_011889246.1:698183-751251 GCF_000151845.1 Pteropus vampyrus
TTTGTGTCCTTTCTCTCTTTTCTTTAGTTAGTCTAGCCAGGGGTTTGTCAATTTTATTAACCTTTGCAAAGAACCAGCTCTTTGTTGCATTTATTTTTTCTATTGTTTGTTTGTTTGTTTTCAATTTCATTTATTTCTGTTCTAATTTTGATTATTTCTTTCCTTCTGCTGACTTTAGACTTCATTTGTTCTTCCTTTTTTAGTTTTTTAAGATGAAGGGTTAGATTGTTTATTTGGGCTTGTTCTTGTTTTTTGAGGTAGGCCTGTAATGATATGAACTTTCCTGTTATGACCGCTTTTGCCGTGTCCTAAAAGTTTTGATATGTTGTACTATCATTATCATTCATTTCTATGTATCTCCCGATCTCTCTTTTTATTTCTACTCTGACCCAGTTATTCTTCATTAGCATATTGTTTAATCTCTGTGTATTTGTGGTTCTTCTCACTTTCTTTTTACAATCAATCTCTAGCTTCAAAGCATGATGATCAGAGAATATTATTGGTATGATTTCAACTCTCTTATATTTGTTGAGGCTATCTCTGTGTCTCAGTATGTGATCAATCCTTGAGAGTGTTCCATGTGCACTAGAGAAGAATGTATAAGCAGCTGTTTTGGGATAAAAGGCTCTGTAAATGTCTGTTATGTCCAGTTGGTCTGATGTATCATTTAAGAATGTTATTTCCTTATTGATTTTCTGTTTGGATGATCTGTCCATATCTGACAGATCACTATGATAGTGTTTTGGTCTGTTTCTTCTTTTACTTCTGTTAGTAATTGCTTTATATTTTTGGGGGCTCCCTAATTGGGAGCATAGATATTAATAAGTGTTATGTCTTCATGGTGTATGACTCCCTTTATTATTATGAAGCATCCCTCAGTATCTTTCTTTACCTTTTTTATTTTGAAGTCTGTTTCATCTGATATTAGTATCACTACTCCTGCTCTTCTCTGAATAGTGTTTGCTTGAAATAGCATTTTCTACCTTTTCACTTTGAATCTATATTTGTCTTTGGAACTGAGATGTGTCTCCTGGAGGTAGCATATGGTTGGGTTTTGTTTTTTGATCCAGTCTGCAGCTCTGTGCCTTTTTATTGGTGAGTTCAGTCTATTAATATTTTAGGGTGATTATTGAAATATGATGTCTTCCTATAGCCATTTTATCTTTTGCTTTCTGGTAGCTCGGTGTTTCCATTGCTTCCTTGTCCTTGTGTTTCTGTTTTCTTTAATTTGGTTGGCCTTTGTGAGTTTTCCCTCTGGTCCTTTTTGTTTTATGTTATGTCCTTCAGTTCTGAATCTTTGGCATGTGGTTATCATTACGAATATGTAAAGGATAGTTATATATATACAGTCATTCATTTTCTTCTGTGCATGCCTTATCTCTATTCCCCTATGTGAATTTGGATCTTTGAATCCTCCCCTTTTCAGTCATTGTTCTCTCAATTTGTCCCTATTTATGCTGAACGTTCATTACTATCTTGCAATAGAAAATCTCTTCTTATTGTTTAAGCTTATAATGTCCTGTTCTTAGAAGGGTTGCACTCCTCTGCTTCTATCTGCCTGATAGTCACCTTACTCCTAGTCATGTTTTTGTTTTTGTTTTTGTTTTTTTCTTGTCATTTTGTTTTAGATGAGCTGACGTCTTTCAGTATTTTCTGTAATGCAGGCCTCATTGTGGAGAATTCCCTCAATTTTTGTATGTCTGGAAAGGTCTTTATTTCTCCTTCATATCTAAAGGAGAACTTTGCTGGATACATTATTCTTGGCTAGGAGTTCCTTTCTTTTAATAGTTCGAATATTTGATTCTACTCCTTTCTGGCTTGTAAAGTTTGTGCTGAGACGTCCGACAACAATCTAATGGGTTTTCCTTTATAGATTACCGTCTTCTTTTCCCTGGCTGCCCTGAGAATGCTGTCTTTGTCGTTGATTTTTGATAATTTTAGTACAATGTGTCTTGGAGAAGACCTTCTTGGGTTGAGATAATTGGGTGTTCTATTGATTTCTTGAATTCCAAGCTCCAGCTCATTCCTTAGATTTGAGAAATTCTCATCAACTATTTGTCTGAAAATGCTTTCTAGTCCCTGCTCCTTTTCGTCCCCTTTGAGAATGCCCATTATTCTTATGTTTCCCTTTCTGATCATATCAGCTGGTTCTTGTATTTCTCTTTCATTGTTTTTTATTCTTTAGTTTCTCTCTTCTCCTGATTTATTTCTACATTTCTGTCTTTGATATCGCTGATCCTTACCATCATTTGGTCAACTCTGTTTCCCCAGCTTGCTATTTCAATTTTCAACTCTTGCAGTGTGTTTTTAATCTCCAGAAGTTCTCTTCTGTTCTTTTCGAGGGTTTCAAGCTCTTTGCTAAAGAACTCATTCTGCTCCTCTAGTTGTTTTTTCACTTCCTGAAATTGTTAATATGACTCTTTTCAGACCTCACTGAGTTTTTTCAGAAGTATCATCCTGTCATTTAAGTCGTATATTTCTATGTCTGTAAGCTTATTTTCGGAGATTCTTCTCTTTCTTTTTGAGGTGCCTTGTTACCTTGATTGTTCATGGTGTTTAATGGACTATTTCTCTGCCTGGGCATTAATGGAAGTGTATTCTGCTCCCCGCCGCCCCTGCCCCAGAAAGAAGATTTATTGTATAAAGATCTCTCTTTAGCCTGTTGCAAAGAGGGTGCTTTTCTTTTGGTTTCCAGTAAGTGGCGTCTAAGCCTCTTGGATCCCTGCTTTATATAGAGCCTTAATAATGCCTTTTTTTCCCCTTATAGATGTTTAATCACGCTTGCTACCCTCAGTCGCAGTCCCTGTCAGTGTTAGCGACAGTTTCAGTAGCATTTGCTCAGATTCCCCTGGGGCTCCGCAGCGTTCCTTCTCAGAGCATATGGCGGGATGGGCCCTCTGGGTTGGGGGATGGAGTTTTTGGCTCAGCCTCAGTTTAGCAACCATTCATTTCTATGTATCTCCCGATCTCTCTTTTTATTTCTACTCTGACCCAGTTATTCTTCATTAGCATATTGTTTAATCTCTGTGTATTTGTGGTTCTTCTCACTTTCTTTTTACAATCAATCTCTAGCTTCAAAGCATGATGATCAGAGAATATTATTGGTATGATTTCAACTCTCTTATATTTGTTGAGGCTATCTCTGTGTCTCAGTATGTGATCAATCCTTGAGAGTGTTCCATGTGCACTAGAGAAGAATGTATAAGCAGCTGTTTTGGGATAAAAGGCTCTGTAAATGTCTGTTATGTCCAGTTGGTCTGATGTATCATTTAAGAATGTTATTTCCTTATTGATTTTCTGTTTGGATGATCTGTCCATATCTGACAGATCACTATGATAGTGTTTTGGTCTGTTTCTTCTTTTACTTCTGTTAGTAATTGCTTTATATTTTTGGGGGCTCCCTAATTGGGAGCATAGATATTAATAAGTGTTATGTCTTCTTGGTGTATGACTCCCTTTATTATTATGAAGCATCCCTCAGTATCTTTCTTTACCTTTTTTATTTTGAAGTCTGTTTCATCTGATATTAGTATCACTACTCCTGCTCTTCTCTGAATAGTGTTTGCTTGAAATAGCATTTTCTACCTTTTCACTTTGAATCTATATTTGTCTTTGGAACTGAGATGTGTCTCCTGGAGGTAGCATATGGTTGGGTTTTGTTTTTTGATCCAGTCTGCAGCTCTGTGCCTTTTTATTGGTGAGTTCAGTCTATTAATATTTTAGGGTGATTATTGAAATATGATGTCTTCCTATAGCCATTTTATCTTTTGCTTTCTGGTAGCTCGGTGTTTCCATTGCTTCCTTGTCCTTGTGTTTCTGTTTTCTTTAATTTGGTTGGCCTTTGTGAGTTTTCCCTCTGGTCCTTTTTGTTTTATGTTATGTCCTTCAGTTCTGAATCTTTGGCATGTGGTTATCATTACGAATATGTAAAGGATAGTTATATATATACAGTCATTCATTTTCTTCTGTGCATGCCTTATCTCTATTCCCCTATGTGAATTTGGATCTTTGAATCCTCCCCTTTTCAGTCATTGTTCTCTCAATTTGTCCCTATTTATGCTGAACGTTCATTACTATCTTGCAATAGAAAATCTCTTCTTATTGTTTAAGCTTATAATGTCCTGTTCTTAGAAGGGTTGCACTCCTCTGCTTCTATCTGCCTGATAGTCACCTTACTCCTAGTCATGTTTTTGTTTTTGTTTTTGTTTTTTTCTTGTCATTTTGTTTTAGATGAGCTGACGTCTTTCAGTATTTTCTGTAATGCAGGCCTCATTGTGGAGAATTCCCTCAATTTTTGTATGTCTGGAAAGGTCTTTATTTCTCCTTCATATCTAAAGGAGAACTTTGCTGGATACATTATTCTTGGCTAGGAGTTCCTTTCTTTTAATAGTTCGAATATTTGATTCTACTCCTTTCTGGCTTGTAAAGTTTGTGCTGAGACGTCCGACAACAATCTAATGGGTTTTCCTTTATAGATTACCGTCTTCTTTTCCCTGGCTGCCCTGAGAATGCTGTCTTTGTCGTTGATTTTTGATAATTTTAGTACAATGTGTCTTGGAGAAGACCTTCTTGGGTTGAGATAATTGGGTGTTCTATTGATTTCTTGAATTCCAAGCTCCAGCTCATTCCTTAGATTTGAGAAATTCTCATCAACTATTTGTCTGAAAATGCTTTCTAGTCCCTGCTCCTTTTCGTCCCCTTTGAGAATGCCCATTATTCTTATGTTTCCCTTTCTGATCATATCAGCTGGTTCTTGTATTTCTCTTTCATTGTTTTTTATTCTTTAGTTTCTCTCTTCTCCTGATTTATTTCTACATTTCTGTCTTTGATATCGCTGATCCTTACCATCATTTGGTCAACTCTGTTTCCCCAGCTTGCTATTTCAATTTTCAACTCTTGCAGTGTGTTTTTAATCTCCAGAAGTTCTCTTCTGTTCTTTTCGAGGGTTTCAAGCTCTTTGCTAAAGAACTCATTCTGCTCCTCTAGTTGTTTTTTCACTTCCTGAAATTGTTAATATGACTCTTTTCAGACCTCACTGAGTTTTTTCAGAAGTATCATCCTGTCATTTAAGTCGTATATTTCTATGTCTGTAAGCTTATTTTCGGAGATTCTTCTCTTTCTTTTTGAGGTGCCTTGTTACCTTGATTGTTCATGGTGTTTAATGGACTATTTCTCTGCCTGGGCATTAATGGAAGTGTATTCTGCTCCCCGCCGCCCCTGCCCCAGAAAGAAGATTTATTGTATAAAGATCTCTCTTTAGCCTGTTGCAAAGAGGGTGCTTTTCTTTTGGTTTCCAGTAAGTGGCGTCTAAGCCTCTTGGATCCCTGCTTTATATAAAGCCTTAATAATGCCTTTTTTTCCCCTTATAGATGTTTAATCACGCTTGCTACCCTCAGTCGCAGTCCCTGTCAGTGTTAGCGACAGTTTCAGTAGCATTTGCTCAGATTCCCCTGGGGCTCCGCAGCGTTCCTTCTCAGAGCATATGGCGGGATGGGCCCTCTGGGTTGGGGGATGGAGTTTTTGGCTCAGCCTCAGTTTAGCAACTGTTGCTGATAAAAATCAACTGTTATTTTTCTGCCATCCTGCTTCTCTGCTTTCTGTCCTGATGCCTTGTCACTGCCGCCAGGTGCATGGAGCTCACAACTCTCCTGGGCAGGGATTTTCAAGGAACTCGCCACACTTTCTCCCCTCTCCTTCCTCCTATAGGGAGCTCTGGCGGCTACAAGAGGCAGCTTCTTTGTTTCTCCCTGTCCACTGCTCGACACCCGGAGTTCTGACCTCTCGTATCTCTTATGCGCAGATCCCATGCTAAGATGTGCTGGTGTGCAGTTTGGGTGTTTTTTGTTGAGTATTAGATGTTCAGCTTATTGTTTTTTCAAAGGGAGAAATCTGGGGATGTCTCTCACTCCGCCATGTTTCTGACATCACTCTTCCTATAAGTTTAAATGGAGGTATCATTTACTGAAATGGAGACTGCTCCAAAAGATAAGACATTTTATTTTGTTTGAATTCATACATAGGTATTTCCTTTTTTAAAAAAGAAAAAAGTTTTACTTTCTTATTAGCTCTATACAATGCACTTTTCTCTTTCCATTATGCTGCTTTAGATGTGCTCTAATCATAAATAAGAACTAAATTGTTTGTAATTATATGTAATGTCACCAAATAAAGGTTTAGGTTTCCTTAGGAATGTAATGAGATTTGGACTCTTTTTTTGATTACGTCAAGTTCTGAGCTGTGTTGGTAAAGGTTATTAGTTAGCTAAATTTCAGGTAAGATACGATCTTATTAAGGTCTTTTCTTCATATTAAAGTTATTTACATGAAGTGACAGTTGGAGGGAAAAGATCATAATTTATATGCTAAGGAACATGGCAAGTGATATGAAGTATGGAACTCTGGATTTGAATTTTGGCCCTCTTACTGGTAAGCTGTGTATCAGTTTCCTATTGCTCCTTTTTAAACAAGATTATCACAAATTTATCGGTTTAAACAACACAAGATTTTTATCCTGCCCCTTTGGAAGTCAGAATTCCAGCTGGGCTAAAAAATCAAGTGTCGACATAGCTGTGTTCCATTTGGAGGCTGTAGGGAAGAATCTTTTTCATTGCTTTTTTCACCTTCTAGAGGCCACCCCACATTCTTTGGCCCCTTCCTTTATCTGCAGAGCCAGCAAATCCTTCTGAGACTGTCATCTCTCTGTTCTCTTTTTTTTTTGCTTCCCATTTCTATTTTTAAGGACCCTTATGATTACAGTGAGCCTACCTGCATAATCTGGGATGTTATCCCTGTCTTGAAATCAGCTGATTAGCAACTTTAATTCTATCTACTACCTTAGTTCTCTTTTGCCATGTAAAGTAACATATTTACAGGTTCCAGTGACTAGAGCATGTGCTCATGCCGAACTGCCACTGACTTGATGCTCACATTTTAGTCACATGGGCAACTTGAACAGCTTTCTTGTTTACAAAACAGTAATAATAATAATAACAATATCACTCACTTTTATATTCAGGTGAAGAGTGTGTTTGGAGGACTTTAAGAATATAAACGATGGGCAAATGTTACAGGTTTTATTTTTGTTATAATTTATACTGAAGGCAGTATATGAGACAGGAGGACACTTAAAGGCTCACAATCCACTTTAATTCTTTATCTTTGTGTCCATATATCAGGCACTTTAAAAGTCAGGAGAGATGTATGAATTTTAGCACATTTTGTGTGATGTGTATTAATGAGATGTTTAAAGTATGTATTACATAGGTTCTCATCCCCTTTTCATTTTTTAAGCTAACTATTGGGGATAGTAACTTTATGGGCCCAAGACCTATGACTCTATTGAAAACTTCTTAAACTTGAAATTGCATCAGATTTATTTTTTAAAAAAGAAAATGATCTTTATATAACATGGCAGAGACATAATAAGGCATATATATGGATGACGTGTCTCTTTAAAAGGCTTATGGATTAGCAGAAGTCATTTAAAGAATTAAGCATTTTCCTGTCCCTTGCGCCCTCCCTGAAAAGTTTATGAGAAGATGGAAATTAAGAGTCATACCAAGATATTGCAGTTAGAGCCATTTGTGTCATACTCACAAATGTAGTCTAATCTGTGTGAGTAAAACTGAAAAATAACAAAATAGGAGCTCTCAAACAACCAGAGGCCTTTAATTCAAATGCATAACTTTATAACCTAAAATACATATATTTATTCTTTTGTTTTTCCCTTTCTTGGAAAAAAGTAAAATTTGTTCAATTAAGTCTCTAAACCCAAATTGCTTTCTGGCTGTAAAATCAAAGCTTTGTGGCATTTCTTATCACTGGAGCATTTTGTTATAGGTAAAGTATATAATGAGGTAGGTATGGGTGGGTTGTGGGAAGACTGTAACACCATGGGACATACACATACCCACACCCCATACACACACACACCCACCCACCCTTGGGATTGTCCCTTCTTCTCTCTGCCCTATCACTGAGTAATGGAGTTGTGCAGAGTTCACCTGAACATACATCCAGGAGAGATGGGAAATGTTAAGTCTCCTGGAAGCCAGCACAGTTCAAAGTTGATTTTCTTAGTCTCGGTCTTATAGTTTGGGGGATTTTATGGCTTTTTGAGGTATGTTTGAGAAAGAAGGATCCTCATTCCTTCTTTAACCTAAGCAAATAATCTCCAAGGACTTTGATCACTGGGAAGAGGGAAAGAAGACCGTCATCTGTCCTCCAGATGAAAGGCTCTTTTTGGCTGGAGCCTTACAGAGATGGGTCATGATTTTTTGGTGGTTTTGATTTTATGCTTCTAAAAAAGATCTTTTAAAAAATTTTTATGGTTGGTTGTTTTCTTTCATTCTTTTTGGTTTCTTTCCTTTTTAGTGATAGAAGCTATGGCCAGCTGTCTGTGTGAGCTCACTTACGCACCTCTCCCAAGGCAGGGGCTCTGATATAGATAGGTTTTGGTGGAGGTTTGAAGGTCTTCCTTACTTGTCTTTAGGCCAAGCCTGCCTGCCAATTTCTGGTTGAGCTGAACTTGTCCTTTAAAAAAAAAAAAAAGACTTAAAGAAAACCCCTTTATATATCCTTGGCTCCTCAGAGGAGACCTACTGTGCCTTAGTAATAGCTTCTCCAGTGGGGGTGGAAGGAAGGGATCAGGGGAAGTTGTTGAACCAGGACTTGGTTGCGTTCTGTTCACGTCCTTTTGTTCACATCCTTTTCTGAATGCCTGTTCTGGGTGTCCTGTTCTGGGTGTCTTGACTGATATTTTTATACCACGTGGAATAATGTTTCTTGAAAAGTATGTCTTTAAAGCCACATTACTGTTGTGAACAAAATTAGGATGTAAAGCAAATTTGATAGAAAACGAAGTTTGGGGATAAATAGACCTGCAGAATTTTATAGCTGCTATATTCCTCGGTATCCTCCTGTGTATTTAATCACTGGACAGATATAAGGGTGAATTGTTCCTTGGTATATGTTTAACCTACATCTCAGCTACTTATTAAGGGGCTTAACTTTATCTGTATATCCTCTTTAAGAGAATTGAAAAGGAATTTGGAGTGGCATATCTGTTTTCATTGTAGTGTTAGATGTATGGTAAGTTAAACCATTTTTGTGGAAGTTGAAAGTATAATATTAAAAGTATCCAGTTTTCTAGCCATTTGTGCACATTAAAAATAACTTGTTCTTCATGTTCACTGGTTATCTTGTTAGACAATTTAGGGGACTTGCCACAACACATGCAATAGATTATAAAAAGACTGCAAATTTAATAATTACAACATGGCACAGACCGCGCTGGCAGATACTAGAGTACAGCACTCTCTTTAATCACGGTGCCTCCCATAGTGTGGGTGGTCACGGTCCACAGACGGTTCAGGCAGTCTAGTCCCCTTGTGAGAAGGACTGTGAATCAGAGCACAAGTAAACAGCATTCCATAGGCTTTTCAGGATTTTCATTTTAAGAAAGTATAGCGTTTCTTTTAGGTTGCTTTCCCCCTTTCTCTTCTCCAGCCTCTTCCTTTAAATTTTTGTTGTTTATACTCTTTTATCAGACGAAATCTTAATCGTATGTGCTTTCTTTTTCCAGCCTTTTTTTTTTTGCACCAAAATAAAATATGTTTAACACTTCAAAAGTCTATTTCAGCACAAAAGGTGGAGGTGACCAGTAGCATATTGTGATCATTAGAAGTTAGCAGCTTCTCACAATAAGCTTTGGTAAAATGAATATAATCAATTTATTTCCTTGTTTCATTTTTTAAAAACATTTAACTTCTGCCCCTTATTTGATTCCTTTGATGTTTGTTTGATAGAATGAAAATTTGAATTATTTGTGAAGTTTTTTTCTTCCTCATTCAAAAATGTCCTTTTTAGACTATTTTGTTCTTTAGTATTCTATTTTCTCTTTCTATAAATTTTATCATCCTTTGATGTTATGAGTATTGATGAAAGAATCAAGTAATGAAAATGTAAAGTCACTGGTTTTTGTCCATTTATGAGAATTATGGAGTTTATTAAAGTTCTTGGTCAATTTCCCTAGGGAAGAGTTATTTTAAATGATAAATGTGTGCAAATGGTTGTGTATTATCTCAAGCTTTACATTTTCTCCCTAAAAGAGTAATTTTTAAAATAAAGACTCAAAAATATAGATTTGTTAATAAAAGAGCATTTAATATTACAAATATGTACCCTTACCCCCTTCACACCCCTTTTGATTTCCTTAGGGGGATACTGTCTTATTAGTTAAAATTATAGACAGACTGTTCCTAGTCATCATTTTTTTTAATAAAACATGACACTTTAGTTGATATTTTATGTTAGCATACAAAATTAATATAAAGGTGTGTAAAAAAAAGAAAATAGTTTGCAAACTTGTGTATCAAAAGATATACTCCCTAATAAAATCATTATATTGTACTTTTTTCCCATAAGCTGATAAAAAATGGATTGCCTACAATTATAATTTATAATGACATTGTCAAAACCAGCTTAAAAAGAAAGTAGAGTGATTATATATTTTAGAAAGAATAACTTCCTTTTAAAATCATACCTTTAAAAAATCCAGTGCTATATATAGATTTTTGGAGAATTTTATTGTTGTTCATGAAAGCATTTAAGAAATACTTGAGTCATTTTCATTTATGATAAAGCTAATCTAATTCTCTGTTCTGATGCTGCTTGCCAAACTTTAGATCACAACGGCTTAAGAAAAAAATTGCTGGCTAATCCCCTTCGGTATTTTGAAGCTATTTTGGGCACCCTTTGTTCTATGGTATGTTACAGTCTGTTTATGGGGAGCCATCGGGCGTTTGATGTGGGACCCTCTGGCAGAGGGGATTGGAACTTGAGAGTCTGGGTGCAACTGGGACAAGTTAAGGATGCTGAATATAACTTTCTTTTGGAATTGTCTTTCATCTATAAATTGAAGGATTACATTTAATTTTAAATGGAGTACGGGTGAGGCAGGTTGGTTTTGGTTTTAGAAGTTACTATTTGGAGTTCAGTAACCATATCAAAAGCAGGGATGTTGACATTTTAAATTTTATTACTGGTTAACATACACTTACTACTGAGCATTTAGTCTCCCTTTTCCTGAGTTTCCTGATGAGCCTCAGAACTTGCCTTAAGATGCCAGGGTAAACCCTCCTTCACAGAAAATGTGCCTGAGTTAATGCCTCATTTCAGGCTTATTTTGTGGTTCCTACAGAGTGGGCTGCATGAGGTTCAACAAGTTTTATTCACAGACATACTTTCAGAACATTTCCCCTCTTACTATTATTTAATTAAGCTGATAAGATCCTCAGGAGAGGGATTCATGAGTTTATATAGACGTAGCCTTTCATAAAAATGATACTTAGCAATATGAGAGATTTAAATAATATTAAGACGACTAGAAGACTATATATTCTGTATATAATTTTTGTGATTTCTTGAATGAAATTAAAGCATGAAGTATTACATGAATTTAGACTATTACCCTTGAAATTAATTTCTTTTCTTGGCGTTGGTCTATAAAGAACACATTATCATATATCAATATGGTGTTTTTATGCTCCTAGTGATATTTACAGCCCTATATCCTCCTCACTGCCTCCACCCTAAGTGTAAATATCCATCATTGTGTTTTGTGTTGTTGATTAGCAGCTCTCAAAGTTTGATCCAAGGACCCTCAGGTCTATAAGACACTTTCAGGAGATCTGCCATGTCCTTCCTTTTCCAAATATGTATCTTCGTGATAATGGATTTTCTTCATAAGTTGAACCAGAGCAACATATCACAACCGAGTGAATGCAGCAGCAGATATGAGAACACAGCTGTCTTCTATTAAGCCAGACATTAAAGAGATTTGTAAAACAAACAAAAAAAAAAAGTAAAACCATGCCATTCTATGCATAATTTTTTTGTTTTGGAAAATATAGTTTTCTTCCATGCATGTTTCTGTTAACATGTAAAGGGCTTATTATTATCTCTAATTAATTAATAGGTAATATTGTAAAAAGTTCTGAGATTTAATTTCTAGTATAGTAAATATTGATAGATGAAACCCATAAACAAAATCTCATTGGGGTCCTAAGACTAGAACATTTTAGAACTATTATTATGGATATTGGGGCTATTGCTGTAGTTCTCAAATCAGTCTTCTGTTGGCTTCTCTGAGAGTCTGATCCAAGTGAGCCTATAAAATATATGAAATTAGCCCACAGTCATGAGGTTTTAATTAAGTATCTCCTTTACATTTTCAGAACATTTTTATGATGTGTCTTTTTATAAATAAAGTGTCTCTCAACCAAAGCTGCCAGTGTCTTTTTGTAAATTTAAGGAGCCATAGGTTACGTAGTTTTGATCTCTTTTATTTATATAATTGATATTTCTGTGTAGTTTGATATAATCTGCACTCATGTGCATTTTAACATATGACTTTTGACAAACATTACAGATTGCCATCTTTCATATATGATTCCATGGAATCATAGAATCCATGGCAGTTGTAATACACATAGAATACATTGTTCTTATTTGTATTTGAGATATTTCTAACCATAATTGCCTCAGTTACCCAATATTTTGTATTTTTCAATTGATTTTTAGTTTGGGGATAAATTAGAAAAAAAATAACCTGACAAAATAACCATTATTTTTGCCTTTATTCTTACTTTAAATCATCTGTTTTTAGTTTATCTTGCTTTGTAACTAATCCTTTAGAATGTGGTTTATTTCTCATTTGTAAGGGGCTAATGCCCTATCTATAGAGCAAATAAACTTCTGTACTGGAAATGGAGTCAAGTAAGATAGGATCTGGTTCATTTTCTTCTATTTATAATTACCATCTAAAATCTTTAGAGAAAGTGATTGATTACCTATCTGTTGGCAACTTATAGCAGGGTCGATTCACTGATCTGCTTAGGAAGTTGTCTAACTCTGCCCTGTGCTGGGAGAGCTGGCTCTTTCTCTAGATTGGCTCTTTCCCATGAAGCCCCATGTCCTCCTCTGGGACACCACCTCCCCTGGGGGAGTTTCCCCAGCTCTCCTTACAGCCAGCAGCACCCCTAGAGTCTTCCATTTAGTCTCAGGTCACATGGAGGGGGAGGAAGTTTTCTTCTTTGAGCTTAATACAGCAATTTTATATATTTGGCATTGTAGGTGATTTGCATGATAATGAGCTTATTATGCCAGTTGTTGAGTTCTGCCAAATACCTAATTGATTTTTTCCAAGATTATAGTAGTCAAGAACCATCTGCCTTCTGTATTACACAGGTACAGCTAAAATGCTTTTTTATGTAAGCAAAATGTATCTTATTATAGAAAGTAATCTGAGGTTTAGAGTACATTAAGGGACTTGGTTTCTGGAAATGTTTTAAAACTTGGAAACCTTTTAAAACTGCTATTACCTATCACTTAAAAATAGATATATAACTAAGTAGGTGGCCTTTTGTGTCTTGGCTAGTATTAGAGTGTGGCGTTTCTTGCACATAAAGGAACAAATTTAAATCACTAGGTGCTAAACCAGTAGATTTCAGTATGGATTAGTTAAGAACTATTGTAGTTCTTGTTATGTGGTTGCATAAATGGTTTTTCCTCCCCCCTCCCCCATATTTAGTTTATGCAGACTGTGTCTCCATTCCTTCATCCTCTTCTTTCTTCACTGAAGAAGTAGCAATTTTGTTAGTGGATTGCTTTGAAGAAAATACAGAGGGAAGACGAGAACTGGACCTATGATTACTTTTCATAAGTGAGGATAAGCATAGGCTTTAGGGCTTGCCAGGTCTTCAGTTCTTTGGCTTTTTTTTTTTTCCTTAACATTTCCAAAGGTTTTGTTAGTGACTTTCAAATGGAACTTCAAGCCTTGGAACAGTTCCATTGAAAGGTTGTGTGGTCTTAGCCACAGTAGCAGCACAATTTATTTTTCCTATACTAGTTTCACAGAGGTTAACTGAGCTGGAATTGATGAGAGACTAGTATTGTAAGGGGATATGTGTGTGTTATGTGTAGGCTTTTTCCCTCTTGATTTGTGTAAAAAAATGGTTTAGCAGAATTAACATTTGCCTGTTGATTTAAAAGGGAGCAAATCAAATAAGTCTAATATGCTTAATAATACTATATTGTTCAAGCCTTTAAAAAGAACTCTCTTTTGTTAATTGTATTTTTATATTGCATAGTACCAAATTGCATTGTGTGGATTTGCTTTCTTGTTGGGAGATGTACTACAGTTTACAACTCAGCATAATCTTAGTTGACTTGTTCTAGAGAGTAAATTTTGATTGTCTGAAGCCAAATAGCACTTGACTATATTCATGATTGAGACAGGCTTATTCTTAGTTCAAATAAATATTTTGAAGGTAACAGAGATACCTTTTATTCCTTTGGTTGTTATATTTTTAAGAAAAAAGTGATCTGTTATTTATACGTTATCTCATTATACATGTTATGTTACTGAGGAATAGTAAATTTCTAATGAAAATACCAATTGTATTAATACTTCAGATTTTGATACTGTTTTGTAGATTTCAAAGCAAATCCCTGTTATCTCATTTAATTCTTAAAATAATCTCGTGATACCATAGGGCATGTTTAATTATATTCATGTCATAGATGAGACATGTAAGGAATTTGCCTGAAATTCCCCATTTGTTAAGTGAAAGTACTCCACTAAACACCTTGCTGCTCATGAAAGCAGCTCTGGCTTCCAGTCAGACCTCCTTTATATTTTACACAGTGATACTTAGACAAATAGCAACAATAATATTGTTTATACTGCACATTTATTGACTGCTGACAAAGTGTCACACACTTCGAGATAATGTTTTATGTAATTTAATCACTTCAACAACCTCACTCTTTTGTAGATGAGAAAACTAAGGTAAAGAGAGATTAAGAGCTTTCCTAAGGCTATATCACCAGTAAATGGTGGTCACCATTATGAATCACAGCAGTTTTGCTCTAAGATTCAGGATTCTTAACTGCTACACTACATTAGCTCCCAATAGTGGTTCATCTGCACTGATTTGCAAGCATCAAATATTCACTAGTATTTCTAATAACATCTATTTGCATTTGTCTCTAATCTTGAAGATTTAGAAATGAGAGGTTTTATCATCTAAATTTACACCAAATAAGACATTTTAAAATATTTATTACAAGTATCTATACTACATGTAACAGATAGATGCCAGCTAGTATAAATCATCCTAAAAATAAGACAAATGTTTACCAAGAAAGAGAGAAAGCTCATATGAGCTGTGAAAACTCTTACCTAATCGATATTCCCATTCTCGTATAGAGGGTTCTTATGGTATAAAACTTTGAGGAGGAAGCAAAGTATGGAAGAGTCTCATCTAAATAAGAGAGTCATTGTACCAAAGTGAATGTGCATGTCTCAAAACTGTAAAAAGAAGTCATTGCTATAAATGCTCATTCTTAGAATGGAAACCAGGAGCCTGTAATGGTGTTTTTTTCTCTGCTCTTCCATCTTCATTCACCAAATGGGATGCCTGTGTGCACCAGGCCCTACCTGTGCTATGCTGAACATATAGTAGTGCTTAAACTGGCCCTGGCCCTGCCCTGTGGAGCATATTGTCCAAGGGTCAGGCTGCCATCAGTCAGTGCTCATTCAAACCAAAGGACTGTGTCTGGGAGAAGGGTGGCCTAGGAGAATCATAGCAAAAGACAGAAAGTGGTCTTACTAGAGCTGACATCTGAAGAAGGGTTAGGGGTCAGTAGGTGAGGAGCAGAGGGAAGGGGATACAGGAAGTGGGCAGCATGTAGTGGGAGGGAACATAACAAATACGAGGGGCTGAAGGAGAGAGGCCTGTGGATTATAAGGTGGGGCTGCAGAGGCTGATTCTGGGAGACTTGTTTGTATCTGAGCAGCAGGAGGGCCTAAAAGGGATTTTAAGGGACGGGCTTTGAAATTATCACCCGAGTACAATGTGTAGAACGTTGTTTTAAGACATAGCAGGGTTCTCAGCTCTTTCAGACCCAACACAAATTATTTAGAACAAATATTTTATGATGCCTTCTTAAGCTATTCTGAAAAGAAATTCATAAACACTCTTTAAAAAATCAATATATTGCCTTTACTACAATATAAATAAAAAATAAAAAGAAAATAATATTAATAAAATAATATACATTTCAAAATGTAAGTGCTGGATGTTTCAACCCTAGAAGACATAACAAACAATCTGATATGTGCATCTACACATAAGTTCTCCGAGAATGTGACCACCACTAATACTGGCTGACATAAGAGGGTAATGTGATGATGAGGTAAATATCATGAGCAGCCTTACCTTCTGGGAGATGTTTTTCCAAAACGATGGACAGCTCTTGATAAAACTCTGACTAAAATACCATAAAATCTCCCCTGGTAGATATGGTAGTTACATGTTTGGAGCAGCCAGAAGATGTCAGTACATTCAAAAATTGCTTTGTGTTTATGTGCAAAACCAATTTAGGCTCTAAGAACAGGTTTCATGTATATGAAAGTACAGTGGGACATCTGACAATTGTGTGTGACACAATTTCTAGTCTTCCCAAACCACTGTTAGGCTCAATAGCCTTTTCCTGCCAAAACTTGTAACCTTTAATGACAGTAAAGTGCAGTAGCATTCTGGATATTCCATCTTCACTAGCTGGGTCATGAAGCTCTCCTGGGAGAGCTGGCTCTGGGTGCCTTTAGTACACTCCTAAGCCTCCTAAGCTACAGCTGTATATCCAATCTAGGAGTCTGAGTCTTAAGCCTTTGATTATATTCTTGATTATAGGCCATCTCCTCTGCTGAGGTTGCCCCACCCCAGGACACCTGGAAATTGGCCACTATTTCCCTCTTGACTGCAATTTCTAGGTCCTGTGGGAACCTCTGCTATTTTGCACCATGTACCAGGGAGGTCCCTTTGGATGGTTTTGTTTGTTCAAAACATATTCATATTTGAGACATTGTCCCTTGACCCTCTGCCTAGTAACTCCTTTATGTTGACTCAAGGTTCATAATCTTAGCAGCAGCAGAAATAGAAAGTTCTCTTGGCCCCAGCACTGCTGGTTTTCCTCATGAATCAGCCCAGCACTTTGAATAACAACAACCATGCCTCCTGCAGAGACTATAAGGGCTAAGTGCAAAAGTATGCATGATTATAGGGCTGTGCTATTAGCATGGTGCCTAACACAGAGAAAGCTGTCAGTACATGTGAACTATGATTACAATTCCCTTTTCTTTTTACTATATTGGACTTTTTAACTTGAGGACCCTAGACCCTGTGGACTTCAAAGAGTCAGCAAACTCCACGATACTGTATTAAAATGTTAAAAGTATGTATAGTTCTCATGGAAGAAAGTTCACAACTTCCATCAGATATTCAAAATAAGTCATAAGGAACTTCTGTTTCCAGCAGTCGCTAACCCAAAAATCAGATGAACCCTCCTGAGAATGAGAAAACCTGTCAGTATATTAAAAACATGCTTAAAGGCATGAAAAAACTTACAAAATAGTCAAAACTTTGCAGATCAAGATCCAAGTAAGGACAGGGGTAAGAGAGTTGAACCCACTGTTTGGGGATAGAGGTGTCTACCAATTTTAAAGGGGGTAACCTTGGATGCTTTTGGCAACATTGCAGAGCTAGGAAGATAGGAATTAGAGTCTGTGGCCTACCAAGTGAAGAAGTCCTGGTGAACCCTTCATTTTAAGTTGGGACCCTGTAAGAATGTACTTTAAGAGTGTGAACTGACATAGATAGGCCCTTCCAAGGAGTACTTCAGATTATTTTAGTCACTGAAATTGGATTAAGGCGATCCTGAATTACTAGTGCTTCAGATCTGGCAGAGCTTCTTTGAAGGAAACCAATATCCTCTTGGTGCCTCAAATTATTTTTACTAAGGGTTTTGCAAATGTAGTGCTTGGCATAAAACAAAAGTAGGTACACAAAGAACCAAGACAACAATATGGAATCAGTAGAAATAACAGACAACAAAATGACACATGAAGTCTCCAGATACTGGCATTGTAAGACTCAGACTTTAAAATAACTATACTAAATCAAACAGTGTAATCCACCCTATTAACAAGCAAAAGAAGAAAAATCATCCTGTCAGATTGGTACAGCAAAAAGTACTTAATAAAATTTAATACCCATTCATGACAAGAATCTCTCAGTGAGTTAGGAATGGAGGATAATTACCTTAATTTGATAAAGACATCTGCCAGACACCTACAGCTAATAATATCATACTTAAGTTAATGGTGAAAGATTAAATGCTTTCTTCCTACAATCAGAAACAAGACAAAGATGTATGTTCTTATAGCACTAGAAGTTGTAGTCACTGTGGTAGACAAGAAAAAGAAAAGGCCTAATGTTGGAAAGGAAAAAAAAAAGGCCTACATATTCGTAGATGATATAATTGTCTATGTAGAAAATTCCAAGGAATCTACCAAAAATAAAAAAGAAAGGTGAAAATAGCTCTTAAAACTGATAAATGAGTTCATCAGAGTCATCAGATAGATCACACAAAACAACTACTTTTTCCATAAACTAACAATGAACATGTGGAAACTGAAATTAAAAACAGTGTCACTTGGAGTCACTCCTAAGAGAATGAAATGCTTAGGTATATCCTCAACAAAACATCTGTATGCTAAAAATTCCAAAATACTGATGAATTAAATAAAAAAGACATAAAAAAGTGGAAAGACATATAGTGTTCATGCATTGAAAGACTAAACATAGTAAAGATGTCAGTTCTCTTCAAATTGGTCTATAAATTTAAAGCATTTTCTATCAAAATCCCAGGAAAGTTATTTGTAGACATAGACTTATTCTAAAATTTATATGGAAAGGCAATAACAGGTATAACAGTCTTTACAAAAAAAGTGAGAGGAGTCACTCTTTTCAATATTAAGGCTTTACGATAATAGCATCAGTAATTAGACCAGGTGATATTGGCAGAAGGATAAACCAATAGATGAATGGAGCAGACTAGAAACTCCAGAAATAGACTTAATACAAGTAGGCTCAACTGATTTCTGATAAAGGTATAGAAGCAATTCAATGGAAGAATTTCAACAAATGGTGCTAGTATAATTTGACATTAGCCTAAATCTTACAAATATGTAAAATTAGCTCACAATAGATGAGGGACTTAAATGTAAAATGTAGAACTGTATAACTTTTCGGGGAAAAATGTAGAAAATCTTTAGAACCCAGAACTAAGCAGAATTCTTAGACTTCATGTCAGAAACACAGTACATAAAGGAAAATTGATCATTTGGACCTCATCAAAATCAAAAACTTTTGCTCTGTGAAGGACCATGTAAAAGGGATGAAAAGACTTGCTACAGACTGGGAGAAAATATATGCAAATCACATGTGACAGAGGAGTAGTATCTAGATTATATAAAGTCATAGAACTCAGCAGTAAAAACACTATCATGGGCAAAACACATGAGCAGACATTTCACCAGTAAAGGTATACAGATAGCAGGTATGCACACAAAAAGACGTTCGGTCTCATTAGCCATCAGAGGAAGGCAATTAAAACCGCAGTGAAATGTCAGTACACACTTGAATGCCTAAAATAAAAAATAGAACACTAAATGCTTTTAAGGTATGGAGGAACTATATTGTACATTTCTGGTAGCAATGTGACAGTGGATATAGTTTTACATCCAAGGCAAGTCCCTTGCATCACTCTAGTACCAGCTTTGACAATCAGACTAGTGACTTCTCAAAGAAGTAATGAAAGCTAGAGAAGACAGTGTATTGATATCTTTAAATGCTGCGGGGTGGGCAGAGGATCAGGAGAAGAAATGACTTTTACTCTTTTACGAAAGAGACAATCAAACAAAAAGTGGGAGAATTTATCAACAGCAGACCCACAGTAAAGGAAATACTAAAGTTGTTCTTTAAGCAGAGGGAAAATGACCGTAATAGTCCTCCACCCCAAAATATAAGAAATCAATCTTGTTTTCATACTCTACTTGGGCCAGTGAGTTTCAATCCTAGCTATACATCAGAATAACCAATGGAATTGAATAAATAAATAACCTCCACATCCTTCTTCAGTAGATTGATGTGTGGCTTGAGTCTAATGATATTGGTGCCCAGTCTTGGGTGAGAAACAACTGGAATGCTGAGACAGAATAATGCAGTGAGGTAGCAGGGTGGTAACTGCAGAATAAGAGGAAATTGGTGTCACTGCTAAAACTGAATGCATTATCTTCTCTTTACTTGGGCCTCTGCGTTTATACTTAGTGTGTTTTCCTTATAGTAGCATTCTTTTATTCTCTAGGTTGAAAACCCACTCTACAATTCCGATTCTTCCTCTTTTGCTCCAGGTAAACCAAGTTCTATTCATTCCACCTGTGCAGTATATCTCTCTATCATTGCAATGCAGGCACTTGTCAAATTTTGACTCTATATAATAGCTGGCTATTAGTGTTTCAACCTCGAATATCTTCCTCCTTTTCCAGTCTACTGTACACAGTATCACTAACCCAATCTTCATAAAGCATAGCTCATGCCACTGCCCTCCTCAGAAACACTTTCATTGCTTCTATCTACAACATAAAGCTCAAATTTAATAGTTTTGAAAATATAAATCAAGTTATTTTTCTATTAAATACCCTTTAGTTTCATCCTGTTGCACTTGAAATAACACAGTTCCTATTACCACAGTCTATAGACACTACTTGCTGGATCCCTGTTTCATCGCCATCCCATCTCATTCCATTCTTCCCTCTGCTCACTATGGCAGAGCTATGCTGGCCTTAGTGGAGTGTCTTCAGTAGCACTTTCTTGTCTTTGATCTGAACTTGCTGCATATTCCATCTGGAATACTGTTCCTTCCACAACTCTTGGTCACATGCTCAGTCTTCAGAGTCACTTTCCTTTACTTATCTGAAGTAAATCCATTCTTTTCTGTTTTTCTCAAATCACAGCATCCTGATTATTTCCTCTCAATGACACTTATCATTGTCATTATCTTGTTTACTTTATTTATGGCTTTCTTCCACCTCCCTCAATGGAAAGTAAACTCTATGAGTGCAGCAACCTAAACTGTCCTGCTGCTACACCTCTAAAGCGAGGCACAAAATAAGTGCTGTAGTTTATTTTCAATATAGATACATTATGGCGAAGTTTTTATAGTAGAATAGTTCCCTGACAGTAGAATCTTGTTTTTCCATTGATTTTAACAATATATTGCTTTATGGTTGTTTAATGAAATTCTGCCTATTCTCATTCTTACATGTAACTTTTGGGTGAATGGAGGCCAAGAATGTAGTGGAAAATGAAACTGGGAAAAGACTGCTATCTAGGGGAAAACAAGCTGGAAATAGAAGTCTGTAATTACTGTAAGATCCAAGAATCTTTACCCAATAAGTATTGCTCTATATCTCTGAAATTTCCATAATGACCTTTACTCTGTTGCTTCTATAATTATAGTAATAAAAAACACCTCAGTCAAATTAAAAGTACTTTTTTTAAAGGGCTTGTCAGAGGGAGTTATAGTAACAACTTCTATTCGTATGGTGTTTTATAGTTTGTTCATACATAGATGCATTTAACAACCCTTTGTGAAAAATAGTTTCTTTGAAATGAGAAAAGCGAGGCTCTAAATATTAAGCATATAGAAAGCAGGCTATGCTGGGAAACTAGGACTTAGGTCTTTCAGCTTTGCTGTTCAGTTTGTTTTGCTACTGGGCTTCACATCACTGGAGTGTCACATTTCACTGAAAGTACGTATAGCAAGAACCTGGGACTGAATAGCCTTGCTTGTCCTCAAATCTGGGAGTAAGTGAAGGTGAATGCTGCCAAGTCAGATGTCGGAACCATGTGATATCAACCTAGCGATTTCCTCAGTCTTATCTGCCTCTCCTGTTAGCTATAGGAAATGTACTTGTCCAGTGGGTTTAGCTGAACCACAGAGGTAACTGAGCTTCAGATTTTCACATCCTATATATTCATCCCATTGTTCCCTAATCTCTATTCTTGAATAGGAAACCAGTCTCATCAAAATTATTACTGCCTTCAAAACTCACAGAATTACTCATCCATACACATTGTTCTGCCTCTGAGAGAGCTACATCCTGACACTCCTTGTTGCCTTATGAAAAGTGGACCTGAGGAGAGGAGGCAAAAATAAAAAAAAAAGGTAGATCAGGTAGGAGGCTGTGACAGCAACTAGATGAGAGACAGTAGTGGCTGGGATCGGAGTGAAAGCAGTGACACTGGAAAGAAGTATACTGGTGGAGAGTACTTCTCATCTGTCAGGAAAGGAGACTGCACTGGCTTTTATGGTCATTAGAGAATGGGGCTTGGGTTAAGAGTTGCCCTGTGTGGGTTTTGTGAGGTTTGAACTTCCCACTGGTGCCACAGGAGGGAGCACCCAGGCCTTTTTATCTGCTTTTTTATAAGCTTGCCCAGATGTGGGACAGAAGGGGAAAGTGGAGTGGTGTGACTTCAGAACTGTCAGTAGTCAGACATCAAAAGTGGATTTAGACTTTTTATGACAGAAGACAGCAATAGATGGTTTCTAAAATTTTGGAACTAGAAAAGATCTCCTGAGGGATCACTGAACTCAGTACTCCAGTGTTTAAAAAACAGGTTGAGGACAAAGTACTAGCATATTAAGCTGGATGGGGATAGAAACCACTGGCTGAAACAAGAGTGTTTCAAGCTGGTAGGACACCATGTGTATCTGCACTGGTTGTGTGCCACACGGTGCCATGGTGTATGGTGCCTGTGCATGCTGGAGGCCTGTCAGGTGGTGGCCTTGGGAGAAGAGTCAACACCAGGATACTGCTGAGGGGGTGAGCATGGATAACGGCGGAGGCAGATCCATGGACTTGCATCGTGGATTCTGATGCATGAATTGGTAGGGGAAAAAAGCCAGATTAGAGAAGAATGAAGAATGAATATGTGGTGAAGAAGTAGAGAAGGCAAGTTTAGACAGTTTTCTCAGGACACTTGGATAAACGGAGAGCAAAGAATGGACAGTAATTAGAATGAGGGAGGTGTAGGATCAAGGAGAATATTTTTTTTAAGTTAGAGAGATCTTAGAGCATGTTTGTAAACTGACATGAATAATCTAGTGATGATGCTGGAGAGAGTCCTGATGAAGTGGAAAGGAGAGGGGGTCAGAGCCCAAGTAGATAAGTCCACTTTATAGGAGCAGAGGCACTTGGTCAGGAGAGAAGACAGAAAACAGCAGTGTGCCTGTAGCTAAGTTTCTAAACTGATTGGTGATGTGATGAGAGAATTTCTTGCTAATTGCTGTTTTCTCACCTATATGAAGCAAGGTCTTCAGCCAGGAGTTGGGGGGAAGGGATAGTGGTGTGATGAGAGAGGAGACGACATGAAATAATTGCTTAGGAAGTTGCCAAGCAAATTGACTAGAGAAGTGTAGGAGTGTTGCAAGGCAGTGCTGAGCCAATTCTGGGATTGTGGTCATGAAATTAGAGCCAAAGTTGTCGGCTCTGGTGTCTGATGTTCTCAGCAGTATCGGCAGTGTAGGCACTGGTGAAGAGAAGATACAGAATTGGATTCACAAGGGTCAGGTTTTACAAGGCAAGTTCCACAGTACTTTAGAAAGAAGGGCAAGCAGAGTTGAGAGTGCTTGCAAATTAATGATCATTTAAGTTTGGCAAAGTATTTATCAAACACATGATCTGCTTTATAGCAAGTGTATTTAGTAAAGCATACATTTCTCAGTCTATCTAACTATGTCTATATCACATGATCATAGATATGTTTTAACAGCGTTGTTTGAATCACTCATACTGCTATTTAGTTCAAACTCTTTTTTCTAAAGCCTTTTGATTTTGGATTTTGGAAAACCAACTCTGTTTTCCCCCCTGGAACTAATGAGTGAGCAAGCAAGAGGTTCTGTAAGCAAATGTAAAAATTGCAGACTTTGTTATGATTGGACCTGTGTTTGGAAATTTTGTGAATTGTGTTATGTCAGCATCCTGCTCATGGAATAGGCTATGTAAACAATGGGTGTTGGGTGGTTCTATGAATGACTAGCTTTCCTTCTCACTTACAGACTTAACCACTGCAATTCTCCAGATTTCTGAGTGTTTATTTCATAGTAAAAAGGGCTCTAAAAATACCAGGCCAGTTAGCTTTTTATTGTAGATCATTTCATTTAAACTGCATGGGACATATAAATTCTAAAAGGAAAAAAACATTGAAAGCAGGATTTTGAAGGAAAAGCTACAGAAATTTCTCTGTAGTAGTTTGTTTTGGCTCTGGATGTAAAAGTGCAAAAGAGATGCGAATAACTTTGTTCCATCTTTTAAGTGAGACCAATTGGCACATTTAATTGATGTGCAAAAGTTTTGAAGAATAGTGTACCATAATTCACAAATATATGAATAGTGTACCATAATTCACAAATATATGCTATCATGAGAATATTACATATACCAAGTTTTAAATTTAAAAAGTTCTCTTTTTGAATTTGATTTTAAATACCATTTATATCTTTTTATTTGGAGTATTTTTAAAATTATAGAGAGACATCAGAGCACAATTTTGAGTATCCAGAGTGAAGTGAGAAAAGGATTAGGAAAAATTAGGCTTTAGGACAAAAGACAAGGGCCCATAGTTTATGGGGAAGGATTGTTAGTTGAAAGATGTAAGAATGCAGGAAACTGCACAGAGTAGAAATGAGAAGAAAACAAAGAGATACTGCAGATAAAACAGATCCAAATACTTAGTTGTTTTAGACTGCCAGGTAATAATTTCAGGGATATAAGTTTATTGATTATGAAGATTTAAAGTATGGACAGGAATAATAAATACAAGGAAAAATTAATGTTTTGCCTTTCATTGGACGGGAATTTCTGCCTTCCAGGAACCTTTGTCCTTCTTCATAGAACTGAGCAGTGAAAGTTTTGAGCTTGTGCTTCCTCCTTATGGTGTCCTCTCCCCAAAAACAAAGAGAGTATGGGGGGTGGTGTTTTGAATATGAAGTCATGATAGGAGGCAGAGGAAAGAGCCCAGGGGAATTTTTTTTATAGAGTGGACTGCATGGAAAATACCAGCTTGCATACATCCTGAAGCTGGGGCGGCAGCGATGCCTTCCTGGGAACCCTGGAAGATAGACCTTAGGGAAATAAAGTGGAGATCATGCCTCTAATTTGGGGAAACTGAAAATATTTAAGTTCAGTATAAACTATTGCTAATGTTTGATTTGTAGACAAAGAGAATTATAGAACAGAATGTATCAAAGACATCTCTCTCCTAATAAGGATAGCTTCTAGACATTTGGCCTGTCTCAGAGAAATTGCATCAGCCTGGCCACTGAAGCATGAAAATTAGCATGTATTTAGCGCTCACTCTGAGCCATATCTCTAACCAGGTGATTTTCATACATGGTTTCTTTTGGTCTTCTTAATCTTGAGAGGTATTATTTTCTCCATTTCGAAGATATTTTAGAAACAGAAGCTTAGTGACACTAAGCGATTTTTCTCTACTGAGCGACAGAGCTACTAGTTGAACCTAATCGGAGCTGACTCCCTGGGATGTTTTCACTCTGAAAGTATTCTAATTTAGCACCTTGAGTGATATTGCTACACAGAATGGTCTAAGACTTGTCTGGACTGCTGTCATAGTAGATTTTGGACCAGAGGAAGGATTCGCTCCAACAAAGAGGTGATAGGATGACCTGGGCTTTTCTTTATTCTCTCGTTTTTTCCCCCACAGTACATAGGAGAGAGAGAGAGAGAGAGAGAGAGAGAGAGGGGGGGGGGGGGGGGGGGGGGGGGGGGGTGTGTGTGTGTGTGTGTGTGTGTGTGTGTGTGTGTGTGTTGTTTAAATACATAGTGTTTGGGCCCTGGTCAGGTGCTAGGATATGACCATCAAACCTTACAGTGCAGTGGAGGAGGGGGGTGTCCTGTTGGAAAAGCAGATTCTAGGGCTCCACACCCAGAGGTTTTGATTTAATGGACCGTCTACATGGTAATAAGAACCTGGCTGATTCAAATTGAGATATCTCCACATCATACCAGGAGAAAGAGTGAGGTAGATGACCCAATTTTCAAGCATTGCTCCTCCTTGGTCTCTTTATACATTTCTTATTTGATTCCGGTAAACCTAGAGATGATACCCTCAATGTAGATAAGTGTATGGGAGACGAGGCATTTGTGATGATTCAGAAGGCAGGACGTGGACCTTAATCAGGATAATGAAGAGAGAGAAGGCTAAAGGTACCCAGAATTGAGGAACAGGGTTACCTAGCTGTCAGACTATATTCCATTTGTTACCCAAACTGAGACTTAAGACATAGTAGCTACCTGTGATCCAGGAGGTGCTGTGAGCCATGCTGGCTACTTCCCATGCATATGCCTCATTTAATTTTGTAACAAACCTATGAAATCAATTTTATTTACATTTTATAAAGAGGGAACTGTAGGTCAAACATTCTTTAAAAATTTTACCCAAACGTCATATAGCTAGGATTCAAATCAAAGTCTATTTAACTTTAAAGTCCCATGACCTTTTTCTTTCTTTACTTTTATTTTTTAAATTACATAAATTATACTTTAATACAGTCTCACACACCCCCCAAAAAATCAAACAGTTCAAACATAGCATTAGGCTGGAATTACGCTGGATGTAATTATTCTGCAATTTCTCATAATACTATCTTTTTGTGACTGATATTTCCAGTCAGATATTTCCATATCAGTCACAAAAGTCTCCTCAATATTGCCAATATTCATTTTTATACCACAGACGAGAAATATTCAAAAACTATAATCCAAACTAATTTTCAAAAGCAGATATGTTTTTAAACCAGAGCTTCATAGCTGGGACTGCTTTGCTCTTAGGAGATTTGGCAATGTCTAGAAACGTTTTTGGTTGTCACAACCTGGAGGGGGGTTGCTACTTCTGTCTTGTGGATAGAGACCAGGAATGCGCAGGGCAGTCCCCCACAACAAAGAATTTTCAGGCCCCAAATGTCAATAGTACCAAGACTGAGAAAACTTGATTGGTTTACACCTACTCATCTTAAGGGTATTTCAGCAGACCCATGCCGGGGCTTGATCAATAATAATACATGGTTTCTCAGCACTAACCTTTACTTAAAAGAGTGCTGAGTAATAAATCTACATGTTTTAAATGGTAGGATTTCAAGTTTTCTCAGGAAGAAAACCAGTTGTACTCTGGCTTCTTCCCTGATTTGAAATCATAATCATATTTGAACTTTCCTACATCTCAGAGTGTGTGGCTAAGGAAAGCAGCAAAATAATGACTAACTTATTGAATCTTGCTTCCTAATCATGTAATGGGGAAAAATGTTTCTCAATGCATGTTTTATGTGGTTAGTTTTCCTTCAGTAGAAATTGTTCACTGAATTAAACTCTGCCATTGAA
The DNA here is from genome assembly GCF_000151845.1 of Pteropus vampyrus. Classification (NCBI taxonomy): domain Eukaryota; kingdom Metazoa; phylum Chordata; class Mammalia; order Chiroptera; family Pteropodidae; genus Pteropus; species Pteropus vampyrus. Next base: position 725,547 of record NW_011889246.1, read on the forward strand.
GCTTAAGTAGACATAGATTCTGTAAAATTGGAAATCATTTAACAGTTTAAATATCAAATCTAAATAAAAGGAACTGTGGTAATTGCAGATCTACAAGATTTACCCTACTATGCCCTAATTAGACTAATAATTAGCAAGAGTATTAACAGTTGGACACAAGTTGTTGGGTTCCAGGTTGGGATTTAGCCATTGTTTGTTTCTGTGGCATTGTTTCAGTTAATTTATTCATATTGCCATTTTTTGTTTGTAGGAAATAATGTGTATGTCCTAAGTTTAGCCTGTTTTCATTCCTTAAAAAGTCTAACCATTTCTTATTACTTTGGTAAAGGATGCATTATTATAAATATTTGTATTGAAAATAATGAGAGTTTTTTAAAAATGATATTAAATTAATTTAAACATGTCTGGTTTTCAGAAAGAACATGTGAGAAATGAACCTATAACTTTAATTTAGGACTTGTTTCTTCTTGATTTAGATTATAGATTATTCTGGTATCAGGTATGCCAGTTACATGTTGAAATTACTTGTAATTTGAAAATAATAAAGAAATACCATGGAAGCTTAAAAAAAGATTTTTAACTTACAGAATTCTAAATAACTTTTCAAGCAATTTGTATCTTGTTTCTTTTAGTTTTATCAGCAATAGGTATGAATTATATCTCATAATATGAAGTCTTTCTTATATTCTCGAATATTAGGGCTTTCAGATTTTAGAAGAGTTAGCAATGAAACTGTCAGAATAATATTTCCTTCCTGAGAAATTTCATATTATGGGTGCTTCATACTAACAGGCACAGAATAATTATTGTGGTGGTATGAAATATTTAATTTGCTTTATTCTACTTTGTCTTTTAGAACCGTCATCAAAAAATAATTTGAGGCATTTGGTTCTGCCCTTTGTGTATGTATCCCTAAACAACATCTTGTTTAATGTGCCTGTTTTTTAACTTCATAGAAATGGAGTCACTGTATGTTTACCTCTAAAATTTTCTTCTTTCTCTAGCATGTTCTATGCTTGGTCCTTTGCTTTCTATGTATGTTAGAAGAGGTTTTGAAATTCTACCAGAAAACCTATTTAGGATTGTTAATGACACTGCACTGAGTCTATGACAGAGAATTGACATCTTTATGACATTGAATTTTTCTTGCTAAGACCATGGTATATCTCCATTTATGCAACTCTTTACTATCTTTTTAAAGTTTTATAACACTTACCTTCTTTGTTGTTTTGTCATGCACAGACTATTGCTGGTCCATTTTACTTTATAGAGGGCAACTTATCTAGTTTTAGATGGTTCTTGTTGGAAGGGGGAAGTTATAATTTAAGGTTGTGTTATTACGAAAATTTGCCATTTTTTGCTATGGTATCTAATTTAGAAAAATATAAATCACTTGCTGGTGATTTAATTTGGGAATTTTAATATTACTTAACAAACAATTTCAGATAGTAACATAAATGTTTTACTAGATGTATACAGAACTGCCATAGGAACATAAAAAAGGAACTAATTCAGCATTTGAGTGTAGGTATTTTATATGGTAAAAGAACCTTCCAAGTGTTCAAAATGGCAGCATTTGTGCTGGCCAAGAACTGAACTGAATCTACTTCTGTGAAGTCTTGGGAGAAGAGAAGATTAAACATGCTATACCTCAAGGATTAAATTTTTTGGCAAAAATAATTAAATAAATTGCATTGAACTAACAAAAGTTCAGGTTTGCAGGAAAAAAAGTTTTAAAAATGCATAGCTATGCATTATAATTTTTATTTAGGTATAGTCAATACTATAATTTTCTAGTGCCCCTTTCAGCTAAGATTGTCCTTGTCCCTTCTTGGTGCTCTTGTACTGTGGTATACCCATAGGTTGCCATAGGCTGTGTGGCACCAAAGCAGCATATTATTCAGTGGAATTTCATCCAGATCAGTGTGCCAGGTTCCAGTCAGTGTTACCAAACGAAGTAAAACTCTTTGAAGTAAAAGTTGTAGCAATACTATGTTTTTTTTCCCAGTATTTTGTGGATATTTTATGGATTGAAACTTAGGAAAGCAAATTGTGAAAAGGAAAATTTATCATTTTATACTGTAACAAGGTCACAAAAGAATTCTGCCGTAAATATATTGTTTAGTAACTATAAATGAACAACCTGCTTTATTGAATTTGATGTGGCTGGTGTTTATTGAATATCTATTGTGTGAAATACCAAGAGCTAGTTAACAGTTGCTCTAAGGAACATAAAGATTAGTAAGACAGTCCCTTCCTAGGAGATATGGTAATTGTAGAAACTTTGGAAATACAGATTTTATTATTTTTAAATTTCTGGGTGCTACTTTTTCTGAATGGTGAAACTTATAACTACAGTGCAAGGAAGAACTTGGAAGGCACTGTGAGAGAAATACAAATAGGATACCTTGGAGATTTCAGAACACAATCCCATCCAGTTGGGAACTAGAACAAGAATCTTGGGAAAAGATGGATTTTGAAAGATAGGTATAATTTTAGCAGCTAGAGATGGGTGGAGGTTGTTGGATTTCTCAGGGGAAAAAAAGTGGTATAGAGGTAGGGAAGGGGTGGATGAATTTGATGACTAGCCGTCACAGGAATCAAAGGGAAAGCATTTGTGAAGTGAGTCTGACCAGGTGGGCTGAGGCTCTGGATGGCAATCTTTGCTTAGGAATCTAGTAGAGGCTTGAACAGTAGGGGTAACAGCATTTGCCTTGTCTTTGCTTGACCACCATGGCCCCATTCTCCCTGCCTCTCTCTGCTGCCTCTCTACTCATCTACTCATTTTTCTCTGACTCTCTTTCCCATACTTCCTTCCCCTCACCTTTTCTCTCCTTCTCCAGCCATCCGACTAAGCTCAAAAGTCATCATCTGTGGGAGCACTGTGAAACCCTACAGTTGGAATTAATCACTACTTCCTCTGTTCCCACAGTGATTGCCTTACCCTTATTATAGCACTCACTACATTCTGTGTATAATGGCTGTTTCCATCTCGATCTCCCTTCATCATATCGTAGGGGCTTTTTATTCCAATAGCCTTAGTAGAGTAGTTTGAATACAGGTCAAGATCAACTCAATCTATGTTTGTTGGATAAATGAGTAACAGATTTGTTTACAGTTTTTATTTATATTATGTATAAAGAGATGGAGTAGAGACCAAAGTGGTGGAAATTCTAAAAGACTTTAATGATCAGATGAAATTATTTGGAGAAGCACAAAATATGTGCTCTGTCTTAGTTCAAGAATATTGACCACATTTTGGCTCTCCTAGTCCTTTGAGCAAAAAGCACAGCCTTTCTTCCACACCCAGACCCTGCGCCAAACCACAGCCTCATTGCTCCAACTTTCCTAACTGCCTGTGAATGTGCTGCCTGTTACAAGATGGAGCAGATACAATAAGGCAAGGACAAAAAAGAACACCTGAGAACAACGCATTGTTTAAATAAATCAGTGGATTTTCCCCTGATTTATTTAAAACTTCTCTCCGTGAAAGTCCACCTTCATGGTAGAAGCATTTTTAAAATGGATTTTCAGACATTAGAGAGTTCTTAAAACTTCTGCATGAATTAAAATTGGGCTTAAAATGTTTTATGCACAGCTGTGTTGGTTCCTGCACTTTCTATCCTTGAAGGATTTTAGATCACAGTCAGGGTGATATATTTGCACGGTTTCTTTATTCCCTTAAGGTTCATTTACACCCACATCCTTTTTGTAGATATTGATTCATGTATTCAGCAACCCAGCTCCTCATCGTTAAAGTGATGGGGTTGAAGTAGCGGGTCTGTCAGCATTTCAGAAAACCTGTTATATGCTTGTAGGAATTAATTTTTGTCCAAGAGCCAGTGTCTACAGAATATTTAATGCTTTTATGTTTAGACTGTTTGCCACTAGATGGCAGTAAAAAAAATTTATTCTTAGCTATGAGAAGTGCTTATCATTTTTTAAGATTACTTTAAAAGAGATTTGGAGGTCTAAAGTTTGAGGTGTCTGTTTTGAAGTTATATAATGGTAGCCAAGCCTCAATATATTCTTTCTTAGGAACTGTGCTTGTTTTATTCCAGAATAAAACTTTTGTGGCCCTCAATAGCAATTCATATTAGAGAATTATGGGGAAAAAAGGGATAAGTTAAAGCATGTAATTTTGTTTTACAGATATGGTAATTGTAGAAACTTTGGAAATACAGATTTTATTATTTTTAAATTTCTGGGTGCTACTTTTTTTGGAATTCTTTTTAAAATTAAATTTATTGATGTGACATTGGTTAATAAAATTTTTGGTTTCAAGTGTACAATTCAGTAGTATGTCATATATATATTTCATTGTGTTCACCAACCAAAGTTAAATTACCTTTGTCACCATATATTTTGACCCCCTTTACCTCCTCCCCTCCCCTCCTTCCCTCTGGTAACCACTAAACTGTTGTCCGTGTTCACGAGTCTCTGTTTATTAGTCTTGTTCTTTTGTTGCTTTCAGTTTTATATCCCACATACGAGTGAAATCGTATGGTTCTCAACTTTTTCTGACTTATTTTGCTTAGGATGATTATCTCAGGATCCATCCATGTTGTCACAAATTGATAGTATTTCTTCTTTTCTTAAGGTTGAATAATATTCCATTGTATATGTGTACCACATCTTCTTGACACAAGGGTACTTTGGTTGTTACTGTATCTTGGCCACCATGAATAACACTGCTATGAACATGGGGGTGCATGTATTTTTACAGATAAATGTTTTTGTTTTTGTTTTTGTTTTTGTTTTTGTTTTTGGTAAATACGAATAAGAGGGATTGCTGGGTCATATGGTAATTCTATTCTTAATTTTTTGCGGAACCTCCATATTGTTTTCCATAGTAGCTGTACCAATTTTCATTCCCACCAGCAGTATATAAGGGTTTCTTTTTTCCCACAACCTCTCCAACGCTTGTTATTACTTGTCCTGTTGATGATAGCCATTCTAACAGGTGAAATACAGATATTTTAAAGAAGAAATTTCAAATCACTCCTAGAAATAATCTACTGTAACCCTTTGTTACATTTCTTCCCAATAGTTTTTTTTTGTGCGTACAAATTAAAATCGCATAGAACATAGTTTTACACCTTATGTTTCAAATTAATGTTACATTACTTTTATTTTGTCATTAAATATCTTTTTACAAAACATGATTCACACTGTCAATTACATCATGATGAATTCAATCAATCCAATGCTTTTGGGTAGTTTGGTTGCTTCTAGGTTTTCACTGTTATAAGTAATGCTGCTATGAACCTAAATCTTTCCTTAGGATATAGTCTTGGAAATTAAATTACTGAGTAAAAGGATATGAATTTTAATGTTTTGGCTACATATCATCAAGTAGACTTTCCAGAAGGGCTTTACAAATTTGAGCTTCCAGCAATAATGGAGTGCCCCTCTCACCACATCCTTGCCAACACTTGAATATTATGATATAGCATTTTTCTTTTGTTTGTTTGTTTGTTTTTTAAAAACAGGGTGCAAGGTTGGGTAGGGAACTAATCTTTATAATATTTGATGTTTAAACAATCAGTTTCTAACAATATCATTTTAGCAATTTAGGCCAGGATAGGTCTGCCAATTAAGTTATTTTCATGTTTTCAAGACCATTTTACAGTCAGCTTATCTAATGCACGCATTGTAAATACTATCTAGGGAACTGTTTATAGCTATTTCAAACATTACTTAGGAATTATTTACAATCCCTTATTGCACTTTGTGAATCTATTGAATGTTCTAGATTTTTTTTTTATAACTTTCATTGGCTTGGCTACCAAAGTAACTCATGTAGTTTTGGGAAGCCACCCTCCACACACTGGTCCAAGGCCCAGGATGTGAGTACTTCTGGGAGGCACTGGGTCACAGGGGAAAGCCTTGGCATAATTTTCCTTAAGACCTGCAATCTTAACTGACCCTTACCTGTTACGGCCTTGAAACTGGTTTCCTTCTATTGCACATACACTATATTACTTTTTATCCCACTGGGTCTGGAGTACTTTGTGCTTTTAATTTGTTAAACCTTTTCCTATTTAGAAAAAAAAAAGTACAGCATTCTTTTAACATCATGTGTAGGAATACTATGTTTCCTAGGATTTGACATTTTCAGCGATTAAGAATTACTATACTTTGTAAATGGAAATACCACCACTAAAAACAGAATGCTATAAATAAATGCTTTCATTTGTTTCTAAAGACTATTAATAAATAGATTAATGCAAAAATAATAATAAAAGCAAGATATTTCATGGCAAACTTGGGGGGCAAGTTTAGGACTGTAATCCGCGTATTATCTCAGGGTAAACCCTGTTGCTGCAAGTGCCACCAGCAAGTATTCTCTGGGCAAAAAGGAAAAGGGTTAAGGGTCAATCATGTAAATTATAATGATAACAGCCATCTTTTTATAAGTAGCTTAATTGAAACTTTACTTAATTGAAGTTTATTGAAAACTGAGATGCCATAGTGAGAGAACTTAACAATAGTACTTCACATTATAGTAGGCACTGAATAAATTTTAGTTGTCATAATTGTTAGAATTACCTCAAAAATCAACAGTTAAGGAGATAAAGGGGCTAAAAGAGCCCTCCCTGCAGAGGGACTAGAATACGCTAAAGTACTGAAGAGCTGAAGAACCTATGGCCCTAATGGACCCCAAACAAACTAGTAAGGGAAAGTCAGTCCCAGGAAGGGGCTGCAGACTGGCGAGTTTAGATTTCATAGCTTTGAGAACTAGTTTGGTCTTCATATAAGAATAACTGGGAGCCATAAATGACCTTAAGCTGAGTCATATTTGCATTATTAAACTAGTGTAGCTGCCTCATGGAAAATGGATACAGGGAGGTTCCTTTTAAAGTGGTTTGGCCATAGAGTGGGTAACCAGCATTGGGCATGCTACTTAAGCTCTGTGTGTCTCAATTTGCTCATCTGTAACACAGATTCAATAATAGTACTTACCCCATAGGCTGTGGGGGTTAAATGAGTTGCTATTTGTAAAGTCTTTTGAACAGCATCTGGCATATAATTGCTTTAAGTGTTTGTTAAATAAAATGCCAAAAGTCTGGTGGTAGAAGATTAATCACTCGTGGTAGTGCCCTCCCTCCATCTGTACCTGACTCTGAGCCCTTGGCTTCCTAAGCTTCCAAATCAAGCTTAGCCTCTTCCCTCCCCATGCCTGGTCTGATATGGATACCTCCACATGAATGTGGCATATGGCTGGCCAGGCCTGGCTGAGCTTTCCTTCACCAGAACACCTGCATTGCACCCCACACAGGGGGGTCAGGCCCCAATCTCAGTTTGCTGAGAGCACCACATGTGCTTCCTGCTGTGGTGAACTAAGCAGAATCCTCCAATAAATACTACCCCTCAAAGGATGGTACTCGGACTGTGATTTACCCGTCCCCCCGGTTTTGCTGACCTTACCACAACTGCTTGCTGTCACCCAGACTGCACTTGGTGTTTGAAAATAACTGGCAGATGAATAAATTCTCCTGGGGCTATTGTCAACCCCTGTTTGCTTTCTGTATTTATAAAGTACATCTTTGAACTGAAAGGAAAAAAATTCAAATAATGTACAAGGGGCTTCCATCCTGCCTTTTCTTCACTCTAGTAAGGAGCCTTTTAATGATCTTACACCTTACAAAAAGTTCACTTTAACTCTATAAACTTGGTTTTCTCCCTCTTCAATAGATTCATTTTTGTAAATCACGTTAAACATGTTGCTGGAATTTTTTAAATCATGAATATCTTCTAAGTATTAATATTTCAAAGCTACTTTGTTAACTTGCTGTGAACTTTTATAATTCAAAAACAGTACACAGGATCTCATTTGGGGGACAGCAGGATCTACACGAAAGGGTGCATACTAGATCTGCGGTAGAATTTTCCTCATGAGGAAAGACACCTCTAAAACTGTGGGGAAAGGGAGGGATGGCCCAGAAGGCTCCTCCCTTGGTGTTTCTAATGCTTACTACGTTCGATGGTGGAAAAAATTTGTCATTTTATTTTATTTCTTTTTAAATATGTGAAATCATTTACGATAAAATTGAAACGAGTACCAGAATGAATTAGTGATACCTACTCTGGGCATTACTGGTATGATTATGTGTTATCCTGGTCTTGTGTAGCCTATCCTTCACTGAAGTTATAGAGCCTCTTCCCTAGGTTCGACTGTCCTCTCTACATTTTTGTATATGAACTCACACACATTTATATGCACATATACATAGTCATTGTATCTCATAATATGTTCTCACAAAATGGAGTGCAGGACTTTTTAAAAAATGTAAAATGACTGTTTCCCTGTGAATATACTAAAAACCAATGTGTTGTACATTTTAAAGGGGTAAATTTTATGGTATATGTATTATATGTCAAAGCTGTTAAAAATAAAATATTTACAAATACAACACTTTTTCAAAAACTAAATATTTTTCCCTGATTATAAAAGAATTGCGCACACATACAGGAAACTGGAAAATGTATTAAATAGGAGAAAAGTGTATGAAGTATATAAATATGAAAAGTGTATATACTCATAATAGCACTATCCTAGACACTGTTAACATTTGATAATATCTTCTTTGATTATTTTTCATTCCCATATATGGATTATTTTTATATTGAGATTATTTCTAAAAATTTTACATCTTCCTTCATTTAACATTATAACCACTTAAAATGTTGTTACAAATTCTTTATAAACATTTTAATGGCTTACAATGAGCCACTGTGTGAGGGCATTTTAAATTAATCATTCCCTGCTGTTAGACATTGCTTACTATGAGAAATAACACTGTAATGAACATCTTTGAGCATAATCTCCATTGTCATGTTTATATTTATTTCCTTCAATGTATACCAAATATATTAAAAGTTCTGGATACTTTTAAAGTCTTTAATATATATTCTCAAATTGCTTCCTATAAGGCAGGCCTGTGTCAACCTATAAGTCATCTTTGTTCAGGTTACAAAATTCTGGATAGATGTAGCCCTGACAGCTCAAGCTTGGGTGTGGGCTATTATACCCACTCACACTCTCTTTGGGTGCCTTATAGTGCGGTTCATAACAACAGTGATGTATGGACAGTCATTTATTCTCTTTTCGTAGCTCACACAGAGTACCTGTTTCGGAGAACCCAGATTAGCATTAAGTATTCATGTTTGTAAAATTTTTAATTTATTAAGTAAAACAATGGTATGTTGACATTTAAATTTACTCTTTTTGGTGATGAGGATGTACATTCATACATGTGTTTCTTGGACATTTGTATTTTCTCTTATAAGTTATCTGTTCATACTCATTTTTTATGCTTAGTGTTTGTCATTTAGTATTTTACACATTAATTTGATTACATATGATTTGTATTATTTGTTATTCTTTTTAATTTGTACTTATTGTCTGAAAAACAAAAGGTTTTATTTTTATTTACAACAATTAATGATCTGCTTCCTTGATTTGCAGTTTACAAAATTCTTCCCCATTTAGACACATGAAAAGTACTTATATTTTTTCTTGTTTATTATTTCATTTCACTTTTACATTGATTTCTTGAATTTATGTTAAATTCAAGTATATTTTGATGAATAACATAAAGTGAGAATCTAATTTTTTTCAAAGTTTTCCTAGCACTATTTATCACATAATTTTTCCTTTCTCTAGTGATATGTATGTGTTCCTTGCCATATACTTAGTTATCATATCTACTACGATAAAAATATTTTGCTGTTCAAAAACCAGTAAAGATCATATTCTTAATATGGTTAAAGCACTGTTCATTATTTTTGTTTCACTGTTACTAATTTGTTTGAATTGACTTGTTTTTAATGTAATGGTTTCAATGCAAGCTTATTTTTTTCTTTATACCTTGAATCAAAATGAACTAGGTATTTGGGCACATTAAGATTGCTTGTTCCCTAGAGACCATCCCATTTATGACCCAGATTCTAGGCATTATACGTAATAGGCACTTGCATCCACTTTTGAGAACTTTTTTCTCTTTCTATTTATGTTTTTTAGCGGTTGTTATCTCATATACTTTCGGCATTCAGACTTAATATAAAAGAAGTTGGCCTTTTTACTCAAAGTCTTGGTTATGCACCTGTGGATTACTATCCTAGTTTGCTTAAAAATGTGAGTATTTTTAATTTATTAGTGTTGAAGTTTTCATTGGTTAATGTATCATCAGCATAAGGAGTAAATGGAAATATTTCACTTCTCCAGGAGAGATGTTTAACTTTCCTATGTTTATCTCTTCTTACCTTGAGAGAACTTATGGCCATGTAAGGAAGAAATGGAAGATTATGAGAAAGTAGAAAGAAACCAAGAGAGGTTATTCTAAATCAGCCAACCTCTCTGTCTCTTAACACATTGCATTTATTCACTCAAAGGTTTTTGGGAAATGAGAGTTCCTTAACCTATGCAAACACAGCCTTTTACTGTTAGATAAATTTTTTATTTAACCTGATAGGAATTTTATGTTAAAGCAAAATATTCAATAAATAACAACCTTGTAAATACTATTATATATATTTACATCTTAGTATTAAAGCTGTTTTTACTTCTGCTTTAAATTTTAGCTAAATCGAAGAAATTTTAATTTGTGATCTTGACATAGCTCTTCTAAAAAGCATTATGAGACTGAGACTTTTAATGTTTTTTTCACTATTCTGGCCTTTTGGAAGCTTTACACATGAATAGCCTGTTTTAAAAAATTCAATTAAGAAAAAATAAATCTAGCATGGTTTTATTTGTAATGGGTTTGGTTTTAATTCTCAGGAAATTAATGGTCTGTCTGTTGTTTGTTTGCTTAAATAGGAATTTGTAATAACAAACAGTAAACATAAAATACACATTATCAGTAAATGTAACATGGCACTGCTTTTTTTTCACTTTGACAAAGTAAAACAAGGAGAGGACGGGTAGGAGAGGGTAGGAAATCTCAACGGAAATGCCACTCACACCAAGAAAAACAGAACTGATGTAATCCTGTTTTCAGTGCATGCTAACCTGTAACTGATTTTGTTTTACAGATGGTTTTATCATTATTGTCTGAACTCAGAGAGAATCATCTTAATGGATTTAACACTCAAAGGCAGTAGGTGTCAAATTAAACATCCCTCTTCTCAAGTTTCAAAATGTGTCAGTTTGGTCATTAGAGAAAAATTTTATAATTCTTAGGAAATGCATGTTCATAGTTATGGTTATATTCTGTGTGGAAAGATTATTTTAGTGGACTACATGGAAGATTGGTGAGTTTTATCAAACTTTTTAAAAATAACTATTCTCTCAACTCTCATAGGACAGTAAATCATGTGATATCTCTTAGGCATCCATTGAGGAAAAAGCCCTACATATACAGTAGATAACACACAAGAAAGAAGCATTCAGCTCAGTGTGTATGTGTATACTTCACAAACACAATCAGGATATTTGCAAGGCAACAGATTATTTGATGTGACACATATGACCTATAAGATCTATATTAGGAAACATAATATTCCAAAATTTATGCTAAAATCAAATAGACTCAAGACAAATTAAAAGAATTAATTACATTACAAAATGGTTTTTCACTATAGAAAGGAATTCAAAGTTGTTTTCATTGACCATTTCATTTTTAACAAGTCATTAACTAAGAATCTGAGGACCAAGACATATTGTGATTTTTTTTTTTGTAGAGCTATTGCCAATTAAAGCTCTATCAGAAATGGTGTTTGCCCTCAGCTTTTAGGAATCCTTTGCATTTAACCCTTAAACTATAAAATGCTTAGACAAAAACACTAGAAAATCTTCATGACATTGGATTTGCAGTGATTTTTTGGATATGACACGAAAAGCACAGGCAACAACAAAAACTAGATAAATTGGACTGCATTAAAATTAAGAACTTTTATAAATCGTGGGATACCATGAAGAAAGCAGAAAAACAGCCTCCTGAATGAATGAAAACATTTGGAAATCATATATCTGATAACGTCTTAAATATCCAGAATATATAAAGAATTCCTAAAACTTAGTAACAAAAAATTCAATTTAAAAATGGCCAAGAGACTTGACTAGATATTTCTCCAAAGAATGTATACAACTGGACAATAAGCAAATGAAAAGTTGCACAACAATACTAATTATTATGGAAACAAAAATCAAAATTGGATACCACGTCACACCCACTAGTATAATATCATTTACAGAAAATGAAAAATGAAACATAATAAATGTTGGCAAAAACGTGGAGAAAGTAGAACTCTTGTGCATTGCTGGAGGAATAGAAAATGGTACAGCCACTGTGGAAAACGTTTTGATAGTTCATCAAAAAGTTGACCACAGAATTACATGAGACTCAGAAATTTCACTCCTAGGTGTATATTCAAAAGCAGAAACTCTAACACTTACCTGTATACCAGTATTCATAGCAGTATTATTCACAATAGCTAAAAGGTAGAAACAACCCAAGTGCTTATGAACAGATGGATGGATAAATAATATGTGGTATACAAATACAATTGAATGCTATTCAGCCATGAAAAGGAATAAAATTTTTGTATATTCAAGGATAGATTTTGAAAATATGCTTAGTGAAATAAGCCAGATTTAGTAGGACAAATATTGTATGATTCCACTTATATGAGGTATCTAGAATAGGGAAATTCATAGAGACAAAAAGCAGAAAAGAGATTATCAGTATGTAGAGGCAATGGAATAACTGTTTAATGGGTACAAAGTTTATGTTGGGGATGTTGAAAAGCTTTCGGTATAGATCATGGTGATGGGTACACAGCCCGTCAATGTATTTAGTGCCACTGAATGATTACCACTTACAAATGGTTAAAATGATAACTATTACATGTTTTACCACAATAAAAGAAATTAAACTTGAAAAAAATATATGGTATCCCAAACATTCTGGAACTGAAGAATACAATAACTGAATTGAAAAATTCACTAGAATGATTCAACAGTAGACGTGATTAAGCAGTTGACTCAAACACGAGTCATTTGAAATTATCAAGTCAAGAGAATAAAAAGAAAAGAGAATGAAGTTAACTCTCAGAGCTTATGAGATACCCTCAAGTGGATCAATTATATGCATTGTGGGAGTCCGAGAAAGATTCCACAGAAAAACCGCAGAACTAATAAACAAATTCAGTAAAGTTGCAGGATACAAAATCAACATTCAAAAATGAGTTGTGTTTCTATATACTAACAACAAGCAATCCAAAAAAGAAATTAAAAAAACAATCCCACTGGTAATAGCATTTTGGGGGGCATTTTCATTCCTAAACTCATGACTATTTCTTCATTAAGGATGTTTATTTTTCAAAACAATATGAATAAATTCCCTGGTGCAGAACAAAGTCTATTAAAAGGTGTCCATGCTTGTACCCCAGCTTGCAGTAGCAACACGGGTAAAATGGCAATTACGTTGGTTAGTAGTTTAGGATATTTTTAATCAAAGGAAACCTATGATGGAATTAGTAAGATTCGTAACTGAATTTACCAAGAATATGAGATGCCTGTGGTAGTAGAATCTTCTCTGCACGCTGACACATCTGATACCTTCCTAATTTTCTCTGTTGAATGATGTTTACTACAGAGTCTTTTTCTTTTTAGAAATAGTTTTAGAATTCCACAAAAATTTCTTGCGGAGATTTCTCTGAATGTGTTGAACCCATACATAGTTTTTAAGGAAATTCAATCTCTTGGGTTAAATTCAATTATTCTTATCAAAAAATTGAATTTTAAAAGCAGTTCGATGCCCAGCATACTTTTTGAGTCTCTTTATGAGCTTTTAAAGTCCTACTTTTAAGACCTAAAGCCAGGAAGTTCTATTCTTCGTCCATAAAATAATCCAGATCTATAAAAGCTTGTGTGAGACTCAGAACTCTAAGTCCACAATTCTCTAGTATGTTATAAATTTAACCAAGTGTGTGTGCTTTGTCTCACATAAAAATGGATTTCATGAAATTGGGTAGTGGAATGGCATTTGAAAGAGCTGCCAAACATGCTGGAGCTGCTAATAGTTGCTGTAATAAGATATAATAATTAAAATATGTATCAAATTATATGTAAATTTCTCCTACTATATACCTGAGGTTATCTGTACATTTTTAAGATTTAAAAGTCAAAAAATTTGAATCAATATAGCACAGGTGGCAAACTACTTTCTGGTGTGCTCAAATCCAGATAGTCCCACTATTTACGAAACTTGAGTTTAATCATTACTTTCCTTCCATGAGTATTACTATAAATGTTCCAGCAGCCAAGAGCGTCTCAAACTTACCTTATAAACAATGCTCTGTTATTTTTTTTAATAGAAGGCATCCATATTTTTTTCACTTTTTACCACTCAAATGTTTAAAGTTTAATTAAACTTTATTTTGAATTTCTGCGACATCCAAAATTCTTGTAAAAATACAGAAATTAATCTTATAACTTTGATGCATAAATTGTCAGAGGAACAAAAAAATAGGAAAATTTGTTTAGTTTCTCTTTACATTATTTTTAAAGGCCTGATAGATGGTCTTGTCATAGTGTTTTAAATAGAGTTTCACTTGCCACCAAGTAAAATCAACAATTCAATGACAATGTTTAAATTCTCTCTTGTTCTTTGCTACAAACTGTCTGGAAGGAACGACATTGTGGACTCTCTATCATCAGTTTATCTTGTTCTTTGGTTTGCTACAGATGGTTTGGAGGCTTCCGTACAGCTACATGGGAAGGGTGTTTCTAGCAGTCTGTGGTTACTGTTGATCCTTCTGCAGTTTAATTCTTATGCAAAAATCATTTGGGAGTGCTGCTCTGGCAATCAGTCAAGACCTCATGCTTGGTGTAATCCAGTCTGGAAAGTGTTGCATAACTCCAACTGAAGCTGGATCTTCATGCTCTGGCAAGCTTCAGGCCAAAAGAGGGAGCTGTGAAGGCCCTGAGCACTTTGAAGCCTTTCGGAAGATTATCATTTGGCCTGCTTGTGTTTTGGTCATACCAAGAACTCCTCTAAGTTTACATAAGACTTTAGAATTTTTTAGGAAGATTATCTTGGACCTGTTTCAGCCTACTTAGGAGATAAAATCTGCAGCCTATAAGCTTTAGTGTTTGATAAGTGCCCTTGTTGCAAAGGTTATCTTTTCCACCCACCTAGTCACCAGTGCTAGTCTCTGACTTTCCTCCTTTTTAGATGAGAGAAAAGTTGCACTTACTCTTTTAGAGAGAAGGATTGATAAATTAAGGCGAGAGGGCAAGATCACCACCTACTTCCTTGCTTTATTTCAGAGTTCTCGATTTATTATGAGTACACATAACTCTCAGGCATATTTTTTAATTTCTCAAATGTTCGTAGAGCCCTTACTCTATGCAAAATATTCTGCTAGAGTCTGTGCAAAATAAATATTTGAAAAAGCATTCTACACACAACAACTTTCCCCCTCTCCAAGCCCACTCAGTAAACTCATATATTCCAAAGTTGTAAACTTTAAATTTTAATTTGAGTTTACAACTCAAGCTCAATATGTCTTTTCATTAAGAACTTTGATGATAGACTCAAAACGTTAATTTTAGGTCTAAAACCACTTTGATAGAGAAAGATGTTAGAGCACTGTGGAAGATAAGTGTTGTTGAAGAGACTCTTATTTAGAAAAGTGGTAAAGAACAAGAAGTGAATTTTTTAAAAAGGTGATAATTTGAAGAGAAAGGCAAAATGTTTACCCTAAAGAAAATTATTGTATAGTTCAACAAAAAAATAGTACTGTTGATTATCAAAAAAAATAATAATACAGCTGAACCAATTTATAGAAATTCATCAATAAAATGTAAACCTTAAATGTAGTTCTATCGTGTCCCCATAATATACTCGGATCATTACTGGAGATTGATATCGAATTCTGGGGACTGCTACTAAAGTAATGTAGAGCAGTGTTTCTCAAACTAGTGTGTGTAAGAATCCCCTGGAAAAATATACACAGATGATTCCTTGGCCTCATTCCCAGGGATGCTGATGCTGCTGATTCGGAAGACAATACTTTGAGTAGCTCTGATAGAACTTGGACAGATCCTGATGACTGAAGTTCAAGACCTGTGAAGAATGGCAACTCTCATAATCTAGTCAGGAGAGAATAAGATGAAAATGTAAGACACTAAGCCAACTGATGAACCATGTTCATGAATGGCCTAGCATTCACGTTATACTTTCAACTCCTAGAAATGACAAGGAATTTTAACAAATATATAATACTGTATAAAATGGGAGGAGGGGCTTTTGATGACCCACAAATTATGAGAAAGGCTTAAAATGGTAGGTCGTGGGATATTTTTGAAGGAAAATAGCACAGTCCCAAAAGCTTGCTAGTGAGGACTACTGCAAAAGGTAAAAGTTACTTTTGGGGTGGATTCAAGGAGCAGGAGGGTACCTGGCAGCCAACAAGATAATTTGTTGGACTACTTCAGTAATAGCAACCAGCTGGCTAGGCCTTCATACACTCTTCCTCCTTACCCACTGTCCCCAAATGAGATTGTTTCCAACAAGAAGGAGGGGAGACACTTTGGAGGAGAAGCAAGCACAAAATGGCTATCAGTCCCCAGCAATTTTGGGGATGCTCTTATGCTCAGAATGCAGTTTATTGGCAACCCCAATGAGCACTACATCCTGACCCCACAAGTACTGGAGACAAGCCACATTAAACAGAGCATTCATGGAAAGGCAATATAGAATCCCAAATTCCAAAAAGAGCAAAAAGACCAAAATATGACAAGAAAAGAGAACTGTCCAGGAAGTTCAATATCCAAAAAATTGGAGTTGGTAGAAAAAGAGAATAGAGAAAAGAATGGAACTTTCCTAATTTAAAGTCCAGTGAGTGCCCAGCACACTAAATAAAAATAAATCCATACCAAGACATATTGTGAAATTTCTCAGAGGATATCCAAACACTTCCAAGATGTAAAAACAGGTCTTACAAATTTAAGGATCAGAATTCATAATAGCCTGGGAAGTCTCAAGAACTGGAAGCTAAAAGATAGTAGAACCACACTTACACAATTCTGTAGGAAAATTACCATAATTCTATACTCAGCCAAAGTGTCAATCAGGCGTGAGAGTAAAATATATTTTCAGATATGCAAGATCTCAGATACTTTACTTCTCATGTACCATTTCCTGCATAAGAAAATTAACCAAGAAGGCAAAAGGAGTAAAAAGCAAACTGTCCCAATTGGAACAGATTAAAAGGTTCTAAGAAAAATTTCTTTAAGAAGATGAAAATGGTAGAATGTCAGATATGTCTGAATAGATTGCAAGAAGATTACACACTAGGATGGGAGTTTGGGGTTAAAATAATCAGTACAAAGAAAAATGAGCAAACAAGCCAAATAAGAGTCATTTAACACAGAAAAAACATCAAATATCTAAAGAATGAGTTAGGCTTAAAAGTGGTTGCCTCTGAGATCAGAAAATGGGGGCGGAAGTGCTCTTGGAAAAGAAGAAGAAGCAAAAAAAAAGACTATCCCAGGCTCTTAGAGTAGTCTACGAAAACTTGATTTCCTCCTCCTCTCCCACATTCACTGTGGTCTCACCACTTTGGCCTCCTTGCTGTATCTAGTTACTCAGGACCTTTGCATTTCCTTTGTATCTGCCTGCAACATTTTTCCACCCAGATATTTACGTGGTTTGCTTATATACTTCCTTTAGATCTCTGCTCAAATATACCCCTCAGTAAATTTCTGTCCTCTTTAGCCCCACAGTTGCTTTACTTTTCATCATGGCACCTGATATCACCTGGCATTTTATTCTCTCCATTACTGGGCTTTGTTTCTTTGTTTGCTTTTGTGTCACGAACAACTACAAACAGCTTTGAATACAGTAAGGGCTCAAAAAATATTTATTGAATAGGACTAATTTAAAAACATTTGTCGAAGAGGAAATACAAGTGGTAACAAATATAAATAATCTTGAAAGTTATCAGGAAGATGCAAATGAAAGCAATGAGATAATTTTTGTACAGATTAGCAAGAATTAAAAACACCGATGATAATATCACTGGCAAGAGTGGAAAAGTAAACTGGTAGTCTTTTGGGACGCAGTTTAATACACATGGGGCACAGAAAGGCATGTGCAAGGATACCTCTGCAGCAGTGTTTGTAATCGTGAACAATTAGAAACAAATGTCTATAAGTAGAGGCATATTGAATCACATATTTTTTAATAATAGGCAGCAAGTAAAAAGAGAGACATCTATATATTCTATGTTGTGGTTCCATTTGTTTCACAAAACATACTATCTAGATTTGATTATATACAAAACTACTTAGAAAAGATCTAGTAGCATACATTTCAAACTATTGTTTTATTGCTCTCCAGTTGTTAACTTTTTAACATCTATTTCTTGAGCATGTAGTATGTGTAAGTAGTTGTGCCTACAAGCTAGAAATAGAGCAATGAGCAAAATAGAAAAAAGTACCTGCCCTTATTGAGCTGATATCCTAGTAGGATGAAACAGACCATGAACAATAAACAAGTAAATGTAATACTCTGAAGAAAAGATAGGAAGTACACAGTAGGGTGGGAGGGCACTTGATATGTTTAACTCTACTGTCCAGTGGAGCTTTCTGCAATAAAAGACAAGTCCTGTAAATTTGCACTGTCCAGTACTGTAAGCCACTAACCTCATGTAACTGTTGAGCACTTGATGTATGACTAGTCCAACTGAGGAATGGAACTTTAAATCTTATTTCATTTAAATAAATGTAAATTGCCACAGATGCTGATTGCTGCCATATTAGTGCATTTACATGGGATGGTCAGGGAAGCATTGGAACTGAGAGCTATATGAAATGAAGGAACTGGCTGTGCAGGACCTTATCTGGTATAGTTGGAACCCTGTAAGGCTGGAATTAAACAAGCAAGGTAAGAGTGGAAGGAAATGAAGCCAGAGGAAAAAAAGGGGGTCCCACCACAAAAGGCCTTGGTGTTTAGTAGAAGACTTTGCTTGATCTCTGTGTGAGGTGGGAAGACATTGCTAAGCTTTGAGCAGACAAGTGCGGTGATCTAAATTTTTTAGAGTTGCTGGAACTGTTCTGATAATAAACAATGGGGGTGAAGTCAGGAACAGGGAGAAAGTTAGGAGGTTCCTACAGTAACCCATACTGGAGATGATGGTGAATTAGGGGGTAGTAATGGAAGTGTTGAGAGGTGGTCAGATGAATTGACAGTATTTCCTTCTGGATCACATGAGGGCTGTAAGAGAAAGGGAGCAATCAACAATGGACTTCAAGGGTTTTGGCTTGATCAAATGAGATAGAGAGCACTGAGGGAAGAGAACATTTGGGGAAGAAATTCAAGAGTTCTGTTTTGAGTGTGGTTGGTTGGAGACTAATACATGGGTCCTAGAGCAAATTAAGCCTGAAACATTGCTGGAGGCAAAAATGACAAAACTGAAGCTGTCTTTCTTTGGGTACATCATGAAAGGGCAGGGTTATTTAGGAAAGATGGTAATGCTGGGAAAAATAGAAGGCAGCAGGAAGAGAGGAAGACCAAATATATGATGGATTGACTCCATAAAAGAAGGCATGAGTATACGGAGGCTGAGCATAGATTTTGAGGACAGGACATTGTGGACATCACTCATTCATAGGATTTGCCAGGAGTCAGAGCTAACTCAGTGGTACATAACACACAAGTTAGAGGTGCCAATAGTTATGCCAAAGTCCTGACAACGAGTGAAGTTAAAATGGGAACTGCAGCCAAACAGTTTCTTTCTAGAGAATTGAGTAAGAAAAGAACGTTCATAGATGGCATTAGAGTAGCCCTCTTATGTGAGGGGCAGAACAAATGACCTGTCATCAACCTTTTCATATAAAATGAAGATTTGATATGTCTTTAATTACATGTGGCTCTACGATTTGGGTAATTATTTCTTACTTTATTTATTCTATAGAATGGCTCCTGAACGAGTAAGGTCCCTATCACGAGTTTGTGTTCCACTTGTCACTCTGCCAGATTTTGAACCACTGGTAGAGGCTCTGCTCACCTACCATGGACATGAACCTCAGGAAATGCTCTGGCCTGAGTTCTTTGATGCTGTGAATGAGGCCTTTTTGTTGTAAGTGATATGCATTTACCCTATCATCCAACTTTGTTTTTTCTTTTCTTAGAATACTTCAGTATGTTGAAAATGCAGTTTTCAAATGTTTTTGTCTGTACTCACTTTATATTCTCAAACATTATTGAAGATCCCACTTAACTTTTTTAATATTTGAGTTATATCTGTCAATATTTATCATATTTGAAATTAAAACAAAGTTTTAAAAATATTTTACTTCATTTAAAAATAACAATAAATTTATTACATATCAACACAAGTAGCATATTTTTATGAAAAACAATGACCTTTTCCAAGCAAAAAATTTGTTTAACAAGAGTGGAATCATTTTACATTTTTGCAGATCTCTTTATTGTCTGACTTAAAAGACACTGGGTTCTCATACATGTTTCTGTATTCAGTCTGGTGTGATATGTTGTCTTGGTTGAAGTCTATGAAGAAAATCCAGCCTCATACAGATACGTAGTCAGAAGAAAAGAATATTATGATTGCCATCTCAGTTGATTATGGATATTCTCCTTGCATACCTCACCAGAATTTGAAAATTGTGGTTTTTTTGAAGTTTAGTTGTGATGTGGAATCTGAAATTATATCAATGAGCTTTTCATACTGATAGATTAAAACTTCCTGATGTGTCTTGCACTTTTAATAGATCTTTTGTCCACACAGGACTTATAGCTTTGTGCACGGTTCATTTGGAAAATACTGGTTCATTGTTATACAGATCTTCCAAACACTGACATTTTCATTTTACAGTATCAAAACTTACATTCGTTCCTATCACCACCAATCTCATCAGGAATGTCTTTAAGTACTGGGAAGCTGTCAGGCTCATGTTGACAAAAATTAATTTTCCAAAATTCTAATTTCTGCTTAAAAACTCAAATTTATCATTGGGTACAAATACTGTCAGTTATTGTACTTGAACTACTATGTCACTTCACTAATTTTTGAGAAAATATGTGCTAAATACGCATGTCTGAATAACCATTATTTGTTGACCAGTCTTTCTAGTAAGTTTCCATGAAAAAAAAAGTGGAAAAAAAGTGGCTAGTTGATCTCGCAGCTTAAACTGCTGTGCAAGTGCTTTGCTTCTAGACAACCAGCATTTTTTGTTATGTATGTACCAGAAATGCTTTATGTATGCTTTTCTTTTTACTGCACATAATTTTTTTAAATAAAATGTATTCTGAAGGTGAAAATTTAATAAAACTAGTATTTTATACTGTTTTGTAAAACACATTTTTATATAAAACTGGCAGTGCTTTTACTGGGAGTATGTAGTGGGAAAGAATAAAATTATTGCCTTTGATTTGTGCTAGGCACAGCAGCGTTACCACTGTTGCTTCTGCACTGTGAAATGCAAGCATCAGCACAGTTCTAGGAAAAACCATGAGATTGAAAATAATTATTCAACACTTTGTCTTTCTTTATCACATGTGTATATTGCTAAGTTCACCTAAAAGAACTCTTATCCTTAGTTGGGGTTGATACCAGATGAATACAAGCTAGTTCAGCCATATCTAGAGTTTCCATTTTAAGGCAGAAGTACAGTTCTAGTGAGAAAATATTAATTCATCACATCTACGTTTGAATTGTTTAATTCCTTTTTTAGACTGAATGGTCTCAAATTGACGCTGCAATTAAATTGCACTATAATAGTATTTGAAAACATTCTATTGAATAAGGCACAATAAAGTAATTTATAAACATCTGTAAAGCCAAGGGAAAATAACTTTTCTCATATATGCTTTTCATTTATAATTTAGCCCACTTTCTCTGGAGTAGATATTTCCCTCTCATGAGCCAGAGAAATCTCTAATACATATTGGTTTCATCTTTTCCCAATAAAACAACTGTGGGATGAGAAAGTGAATATTTTAATTCTCCTTTGCAAAGCCATTCTTAACTATAAGAAAATATAAATTTTTATTTTTAAATAAAATGTAAAATTCTTTTTAAAAACCTAAAGTTTATATTTACATGTAAATAAAAAGGTTTATATGTACATAAAATACATAAAATATATATCTAAAATAATTGAGATAAAATCTAGAGTTTTTGAAAATTAAAAATATTACAAAATAAGACTGTATATTCAGTTCTTTTACGTTTCATGTAGAAACGAGAAAAATATCACTTTTTTTACATTTTATTTTTTTCCAGCTTCATTGAAATATAATTGACATATAACATTATGTAAGTTTAAGATGTACAATTTGATACACCTTTATATTGCAAAATGACTACTACCATAGATTAGCTAACATCTCCATCACATCATATAATTACCACTTCTTTTTTGTGGTAATAACATTTGAGTTCTCTCTTAGTGACTTTCAAGTATATAATAACAGTGTTAGTAACTATAATCACCATGCTGTACATTAGATCCCCAGAACTTATTCATCTTAAAAATGGAAGTTTGTACTCTTTGACCAACATTTCCCCATTCCTTCCCACCCCCAGTCCCTGATAACCATCATTCTAGTCTCTATTTCTGTGAATTTAGCTCTTTTAGATTACACATAAAGTGATACCATACAGTATTTGTGTTTCTCTGTCTGACTTATTTCACTTAATGTAATGCCCTCAGTGTCCATACATGTTATCACAAATGAGAGAATTTCCTCTTTCCCGTGGCTTAATAATATTCCATTCTCTCTCTCTCTCTCTCTCTGTGTGTGTGTGTGTGTGTGTGTCTTTATCCATTCATCCACTGATAAACACTTAGGTTGTTTCCATATCTTGACTATTGTAAATAATGCTGCAATAAACTTGTGAGTGCAGGTATCTTTTTGATATCCTGTTTTCATTTCCTTTGGATATGTATCCAGAAGTGGGATTTTTGGATCATATGGTGGTTCTGGTTTTACTTTTCTGAGTGACCTTCATACTGTTTTTCATAGTGGCTATACCGTTTTACATTCCCAGCAACTATGCACAAGGGTTTATTTTTGTCTACATTCTCACCAACATTTGTTATTTCTTGTCTTTTTGATGGTAGTCATTCTAATAGGTATGAGGTGATATTTCGTCATAGTTTTTATTTGTATTTCCCTGGTAATTAGTGATGTTCAGTACATTTTATGTACCTGTCAAGTATTTGCATGTCTTCTTTGGAGAAATGTCTCTTCAGTTACTTTGCCCATTTTTTAATCAGATTTTTTTTCTATTGTTGTTTGAGTTCTTTATAAATTTTGGATATTAACCTCTTTATCAGATATGATTTGCAAATATTTTCTTCTATTCCGTAGGTTGCTTTTTCATTTTGTTGGTGGTATAGAAGCTTTTTGCTGTATAGAAGCTTTTAGTTTGTTGTCATCCACTTTTTTATTTTTGCTTTTTTTTGCCTTTGGTTTTGGTGTCAAATCAAAAAGATTATTGCCAAGATCAATGTCAAGGAGCTTATCCCCTAAATTTTATTCTAGGTGGTTTTACAGTTTCAGAGCTTACATTCAATTATTTTGAGTTGACTTTTGTGTCTGGTATAAGATAGGGGTCCACTTTTATTCTTTTTCATGTGACTGTCCAGTTTCTCCAATATCATTTATTGAAGCAACTGTACTTTCCCCGTTGTATAGGCTAGGCTCTTTTGCTGTAATTTAATTGACCAAAAAGACATGGATTTATTTCTGGGCTCTATCCTGTTCCATTGACCTATGTGTGTGTGTTTATGCCAGTGCTATGGTTTTGATTACTGTAGCTTTGTAATATAATTTGAAATAAGGAATTGTGCTACCTCTAGCTTTGTTCTTTCTCAAATTGCTTTGACTATTTGGGGTCTTTTTTGGTTCCATAAAAATTTTAGGATTGTTTTTTCTGTTTCTGTGAAAAGTTGCATAAGAATTTTGATAAAGGTCGCATTGAATCTGTAGATTGCTTAGAGTAGCATGGACATTTTAACAACATTAACTTTTCCAATTCATGAGTATGGAATGTCTTTTCATTTATTTGTATCTTCTCCAGTTTCTTTCATCAGTGTCATAGTTTTCAGAGAATAGATCATTCACCTCCTTGGTTAAATTTATCCCTAGATATTTTATTCTTTTTGATGTAATTACAAATGGGATTTTTTTCTTAATTTTTCAGATAGTTCATTGTTAATGTATATATATATATAACTGATTTTTCTGTATTGTTTTGTATTCTCCAACTTTACTGTATTTGTTTATTATAACAGTTTTTGGTGGAGTCTTTAGGATTTTGTATATATAATATTCTGGTCTTTGCAAATAAAGACAATTTTACTTTTCCCTTTCAGTACTGAATACCTTTTATTTCTCTTTCTTACCGAATTGCTCTGGCTAGGACTTCCAGTACTATGTTGAATACGAGTAGCTGGAATGGACATCTGTGTCTTGTTTCTGATCTTTGAGGAAAAGTTTTCAGTTTTTCACCATTGTGTATAATATCACCTGTCATATATAGCCTTTATTATTTTGAAGTACCTTTCCTCTAGACCCACTTGTTGAGAGGTTTTTTTTTTTTTTATCATGAATGGGTGTTAAGTTTTGTCAAATGCTTTTCCTTCATCTATTGAAATGATGATACGACCTTTTTACCTTTCATTTTGTTAATGTTTATCACATTGATTGATTTGCAAATGTTGACCATCCTTTTATGCTATGAATAAATAATACTTGGTCATTAAATTAGGTTCCTGGTACATGAATGCATGTGTGCATGCACGTGCTTGTGCATGTGTAACAAACAAACAATTTTCAGACACCAATAGGGTGACCAAGAATTCAACTCAGCGCTGATACTGTCAACCCAGAGATAGTATGAGATTCCACAGGTAAGTGGCTCAGTCTTCCACTTCAGTTGTCAGTCAATTTGAGGAAGTTCCTCTCTATTCCTAGTTTACTGAGAGTTTTTGTATTGAACAGGTTTGGCTTTTATCAAATGCTTTTTCTGCATCTATAATACAATCATGTAGTTTTTCTTTTTTAGCCTGTCGATGTGATAGATTACATTAATTATATTTGCAAAGGCGGATTACCTAGGACAAATTCTACTTGGTCATAGTGTATAATTCTCTTAATATTTGATTTACTAATTGGATTTGATTTACTAATTTTTTGTTGAGGATTTTTGCATCTATATTATAATGTCTTTGTCTGCTTTTGGTGCTAGTGTAATTCTGGCCTCATAGAATGAGTTAGGAAATATTCCCTGTGCTTCTATCCTCTGAATAAGATTGTAGAGAATTGGTAGTTTCTTTTTAAATGTTTAGTAGAATTCACCAGTGAATTCATCTGGCTTGGTGCGTTCTGTTTTGAAAGATTATTAGTTGTTCATTTGATTTCTTTAATAGAGATAAGCCTAATCAGATATTACACTTTTTCTTGTGTGAGTTAGGTAGATTGTGTCTTTCAAGGAATTAGTTCGTTTTATTTAGGTAGTCAGATTTGTCAGCATAGAGTTATTCATTATATTCCTTTATTATCCCTTTAATACCTATAGGATCTGTAGTGATGTCTCCTGTTTCATTTCTGACATTAGCAATTTGTGTCTTCTCTTTTTTTCTTAGCCTGGCTAGAGGCTTATTGATTTTATTGGTCTTTTCCAAGAACCAGGTTGTGGTTTCATTGATTTTTCTCTG
>NW_011889246.1:751301-756643 GCF_000151845.1 Pteropus vampyrus
CTATTTGGGGTCTTTTTTGGTTCCATAAAAATTTTAGGATTGTTTTTTCTGTTTCTGTGAAAAGTTGCATAAGAATTTTGATAAAGGTCGCATTGAATCTGTAGATTGCTTAGAGTAGCATGGACATTTTAACAACATTAACTTTTCCAATTCATGAGTATGGAATGTCTTTTCATTTATTTGTATCTTCTCCAGTTTCTTTCATCAGTGTCATAGTTTTCAGAGAATAGATCATTCACCTCCTTGGTTAAATTTATCCCTAGATATTTTATTCTTTTTGATGTAATTACAAATGGGATTTTTTTCTTAATTTTTCAGATAGTTCATTGTTAATGTATATATATATATAACTGATTTTTCTGTATTGTTTTGTATTCTCCAACTTTACTGTATTTGTTTATTATAACAGTTTTTGGTGGAGTCTTTAGGATTTTGTATATATAATATTCTGGTCTTTGCAAATAAAGACAATTTTACTTTTCCCTTTCAGTACTGAATACCTTTTATTTCTCTTTCTTACCGAATTGCTCTGGCTAGGACTTCCAGTACTATGTTGAATACGAGTAGCTGGAATGGACATCTGTGTCTTGTTTCTGATCTTTGAGGAAAAGTTTTCAGTTTTTCACCATTGTGTATAATATCACCTGTCATATATAGCCTTTATTATTTTGAAGTACCTTTCCTCTAGACCCACTTGTTGAGAGGTTTTTTTTTTTTTTATCATGAATGGGTGTTAAGTTTTGTCAAATGCTTTTCCTTCATCTATTGAAATGATGATACGACCTTTTTACCTTTCATTTTGTTAATGTTTATCACATTGATTGATTTGCAAATGTTGACCATCCTTTTATGCTATGAATAAATAATACTTGGTCATTAAATTAGGTTCCTGGTACATGAATGCATGTGTGCATGCACGTGCTTGTGCATGTGTAACAAACAAACAATTTTCAGACACCAATAGGGTGACCAAGAATTCAACTCAGCGCTGATACTGTCAACCCAGAGATAGTATGAGATTCCACAGGTAAGTGGCTCAGTCTTCCACTTCAGTTGTCAGTCAATTTGAGGAAGTTCCTCTCTATTCCTAGTTTACTGAGAGTTTTTGTATTGAACAGGTTTGGCTTTTATCAAATGCTTTTTCTGCATCTATAATACAATCATGTAGTTTTTCTTTTTTAGCCTGTCGATGTGATAGATTACATTAATTATATTTGCAAAGGCGGATTACCTAGGACAAATTCTACTTGGTCATAGTGTATAATTCTCTTAATATTTGATTTACTAATTGGATTTGATTTACTAATTTTTTGTTGAGGATTTTTGCATCTATATTATAATGTCTTTGTCTGCTTTTGGTGCTAGTGTAATTCTGGCCTCATAGAATGAGTTAGGAAATATTCCCTGTGCTTCTATCCTCTGAATAAGATTGTAGAGAATTGGTAGTTTCTTTTTAAATGTTTAGTAGAATTCACCAGTGAATTCATCTGGCTTGGTGCGTTCTGTTTTGAAAGATTATTAGTTGTTCATTTGATTTCTTTAATAGAGATAAGCCTAATCAGATATTACACTTTTTCTTGTGTGAGTTTGGTAGATTGTGTCTTTCAAGGAATTAGTTCGTTTTATTTAGGTAGTCAGATTTGTCAGCATAGAGTTATTCATTATATTCCTTTATTATCCCTTTAATACCTATAGGATCTGTAGTGATGTCTCCTGTTTCATTTCTGACATTAGCAATTTGTGTCTTCTCTTTTTTTCTTAGCCTGGCTAGAGGCTTATTGATTTTATTGGTCTTTTCCAAGAACCAGGTTGTGGTTTCATTGATTTTTCTCTGCTGATTTCCTATTTTCAATTTCATTGATTTCAGCTCTAATTCTTATTACTCTTTTCTTCTGCTTTTATTGGATTTAATTTGTTCTTCTTTTTCTAGTTGCCTGAGGTGGAAACTTAGATTTTTGATTTCTGATTTTTCTTCTTTTCTAAATATGAATTCAGTGCTAAAAATTTTCCTCTAAACACTGCTTTCACTGCATCCCACAAATTTTCATAAGTTATGTTTTCATTTTCATTCAGTTCAACCTAATTTTAAATTTCTCTTAAGGTTTTTTCTTTGATCCATGTGTTGCTTAAAAGTGTGTTGTTGAAACTCCATATCACGTGGGATTTTCACGTTATCTTTCTGTTATTCATTTCTAGTTTAAATCCATTGTGGTCTGAGAGCAGATATTGTTTGATTTCTATTCTTTTAAATTTGTTAAGGTGTGTTTTATAGCCCAGAATGTGGTATGTCTTGGTGAATGTTCCTTGTGAGCTTAAAGAGAACGTGTATACTGCTGCGGCTGGATGAAGGAGTCATTAGCTGGCAGTTATAACCAGTTGATTGATGTTTATGTTGAGTTCAACTGTGTCTTTATGGATTTTCTGCCTGCTGGCTCAGTCCATTTCTGATAGAGGGATATTGAAGTCTTTATCTATGATAGTGGATTCATCTATTTCTTTTTGTTTTTTTTCCTCATATAATTGGACATTCTGTTGTTAGGCACATACAAGTTAAGGATTGTTATATGTTCTTGAAAAATTAACCCCTTTATTGTTATGTAATAAGCGTCTTTGTTTATAACTTTCTTCTACTCCATTTAAAATTAATACAGCTACTTCGGCTTTTTTTCATTTTTTAAAAATTTATTTATTTTAATTAGTTTCAAGTATACAGTACATTGGTTAAACATCTATATAGTTCATAAAACAATTCCTCTAATTGCTCCCTCCCTCCCCTGATCCTCTACCTAGCCAATGTAGTAATGCTAACTGCATTCCCTATGCCATGCTCCCCATCCCCGTGACCATCCATCAGCTACTAATTTGTACTTCTTTAACACTTCACCCAATTCTCCTAGCCCCCCAAAACTCCCTCCCCTCTGTTTATCACCAAATTGTCCACTATATTTGTGAGTCTGTTTTTGATTAGTTTGTTCTTTTTATTCCTTAGATTCTGCATATAAGTGAAATCATATAGTGTTTATCTTTCTCTGTCTGACTTAAATACTTTCTAGGTCAATCAAAGCAATATCTTTTACCATCCCCTTCCTTTTAGTCTGTGTATGTCTTTTATTCTGAAATGAGTCATTTATATGCAGCATATGTAGGGGTCTTGTTTTCAGCCACTCTGTCTTTTGGTTGGAGCACTTAATTCTTTTCCGTTTAAGATACTTATTGATAGAAATGTAGTTGTTACCATTCTTTATCCCTGCTTTTGATACATGTTTTTTCTTCTTAAAGAAGTCCCTCCAACATTTCCTGTAATACTGGCTTGGTGGTGATACTGGCTTATTTTTATCTGGGAAGCTCTTTATCTGTCCTTTGACTCTAAATGATAGCTTTGCTGGATAAAGTATTCTTGGTTGTAGATCCTGGGTCTTCATCCTGTCGAATATTTTTTGCCAAGCCCTTCTGCCCGGCATACTTTCTTTTGAGAAATCAGCTGCTAGTCTTATGAGTGTTCCCTTATAAGTAACTATCTGCTTTTCTCTTGCTGCTTTTAGTATTCTTTCTTTGTAAACTTTGGCATTTTAATTATGATGTGTCTTGGTGTGGGCCTCTTTGAATCCCTGGTTTTTGGGAATTCTCTGAGCTTCATGGAGTTTTATATTCATTTCCTTCACCAGGTTAGGAAAGTTTTCCATCATTATTTCTTCAAACAGCTTTTAAAAATCTTGATTTTCTTCAGGTACACCGATCAGACGGATATTTGGACCCTTAATAGTGTCCTATATGCTCCTTAAATTATTTTTACAGTCTTGGCGTCTTATCTCTTGTTATTCTGATTGAGTGTTCTTGGCTTTCCCATCCTCTAGATAGGGTATTTGATCTTTTTCTTTATTCACTTTGTTTATTCCTTTGTTTATTCCATTTAATATACTTCTCATCAGATAATGTGTTCTTCATTTCTGACTGGTTCCCTTTTATAATTTCCATTTCTATTTTTATGTTTTTTTTCTCTTTGTTGAAGTTCTCACTGAATTTATCTACACTTCCCCTAAGTTCATTGAGCATCTTTATAACCAGTGTTTTGAACTCTGCATCTGTTAGATTACTTGACTCCATTATTTCTGGATCTCTATTCTGTTCTGTCATATGGTTTCTGCTTCTTTGCCTTCCCATTTTGAGTGCCTTTCCATGTCTGTTTCTATGTACTTAGCAAATCTCCTAAGTCTCCTGATCTTATTAGGGTGGATTTGTGAAGTAGGTGTCCAGTGGCACAGTGCTGAGAAGGGTTCAGCTGCAGGCCAAATTTAGCCCAAGGCTCTACCCCTCTGGGTCCACCTGTTAAGATTCAGCAAGCAATCCACAGATGCTGTGCTTATAGCTACCTCAAAAGGCCACACCAGAAACCAAGGCCAGCTGCCACCATCGTGAGTCTAGGGTGATGGTCAGCAAGGGGCACCTGACTAAACAAAGACACACCTGAATGTGGCTTGAGTGGGGCCGTGAGTTGAGGGAGGCAGGGTTTCAGGGAATCCTGGATGGAATGACCTCGGTTAACCAGTCTGATGATATCGGCGCTGTGTCCAGTGCACTGGTATGGAGGAGGGCTCAACAGGGAACAGTGGATACAGCTGGCACTTCTGTATAGGGCGAGTCTCGCCTGTACCATCACTCCAACAATGTCTCCCTGTAAGTCCTTGGTACTCCCTGCACACAGCCTGTCAGCACTGGTGCTCAGAGCGAGCAGGTCCGTCACCATGAAAATCTGCTTGCAGACGTGGCCCCTTTAAGAGTCTTCTGCCGCTGCCTCCATCTCACTCAGCCACTGTAGACTGGGCAGCCCCGCATCCTTGCCCTGTCCTGCCTTCTGCCATTGCAAGGTGATTTCTTGGATTTCTCCCTAGTTATATGTCTTGTCCATCTAGATCCCAGGCAATTTTTCCTTGCTGCTGCTCCTTGTTTCTGTCACAATTGTGATTTGGTCACCAGAGGGATGAACAGGACCTCTATCATCTACACCATTTTTTATTTTTGGTTTTTACTTGGGCTTTTTTTGATTAGTCAGTATGCTCTATATTTTTTCATACATTTAGTTTTAATTTATGTATCTTTACATTTAACGTGGGTTTCTTGCAGACAGGGTATAGTTGGATCTTGTTTTTTTGATGCACTCTGTCAATCTCATTCTTTTAATGGTGCATTTAGACCATTGCAGTTCAAAGTGATTATTGAAATAGTTGGATTAACATTTATTCATTACTGTTGTACATTTGTGTTCCTTGTTATTTGTTTCTCTTTTTGTCTTCCACTCTGTCTTTTGTGGTTTTAATTGAGCATTTTACATGATTCCATTTTAC
>NW_011889246.1:757868-840925 GCF_000151845.1 Pteropus vampyrus
TTTCTCATTACAGCTTCACAACGATTCTATGAGGGATCTACTCTTTTTCTTTTTGAGATAAAATGGTATCTAACATTATAGAAGTTTCAGGTGTACAGCATTATAATTCAATATTTTGTATGTACTACAAAGTTACTATCACCATAAGTTGTTACTATCCATCACCATACATTTGACCCCCTTCACCCATTTCTCCCACTCTCCAGCCCACTTCCCCTCTGCTAACCACCAGTCTGTTCTCATATCTGTGAGTTTGTTTTTGTTTTTTGTTTGTTCATTTATTTTGATTTTTAGATTCCATATATAAGTGAAATTATATGGTATTTGTCTTTCTCCATCTGACTTACTTCACTTAGTATGAACCCTAAAAGTCTATTCATGTTGTCACAAATGGCAAGATTTCCTTCTTTTTATGCCTGAGTATTCCATTTTGTGTGTGTGCGTGTGTGTGTGTGTGTATCAGACATCTTTATCCATTCATCCTCTGATGGACACTTAGGTTGTTTTCATTTCTTGGCTGTTATAAATAGTGCTTCAGTGAACATAGTGGTGCATATATCTTTCATATTCTTTAAATAAATATCCAGAAATGGGATAACTGGATCATATGGTAGTTCTGTTCTTAATTTTTTGAGGAATCTCCTTACTGTTTTCAACTACTACAACTCAACAGCAAAAAAAAAAAACAACCCAATTAGAAAATGGGCAAAGGATCTGAATAGACATTTTTCCCAAGAAGACATACAGATGACCAAAAGGCACATGAAAAGATGCTCAATGTCACTAATTATCAAGGAAATGCAAAACAAAACCACAATGAGGTATCACCTCATACCTGTTAGAATGCTATTATTAAAAAGAAAAAATAAGGGTTGGAGAGGATGTGGAGAAAAGAGAACCCTCATATACTGTTGTTAAAAAATGTAAATTGACGTAGCCACTATGGAAAACAGTATGGAGATTCCTTAAAAAAATAATCATAGTTATTTTTAACTCCCTGTCTGATAATTCCAACATCTCTGCCATGTTTGGTTCTGATTCTTGCTCTGTCTGTGCAGATTGTTTTTTTTTCCTTTTGATAGACCTTACAATTTTTTTCTTAATGGCTAAATATGATGTACTAGGTAAAAAGAACTGCTGTAAATAAGCTTTTCGTAATGTGGTGGTGAGGTATGAGGGGAAGGAAAGTGTTCTGTAGTCCTGTGATTAGGTCTCAGTCTTGTTGTGTGAGTTTATGCCTCTGGATTGTGAACCTTATAAGAGTTTCTCAGTTTTTTCTCTCTCATAGGTGGGACCAGATATCTGGCACCAACTGCAATAGGTTATTTCCCTTCCCCCAGGTCACTTAGGCTCTGATATACCACAGCAGGTTTGCTTTGGTTAACTAGTTTCCCCTGAGGGCAGGCCTTGTTAAGAACAGTGTACTCTGTTGTATTTAAAATGTTTCCTTTACAGCTCTTCCTGCTCAAAGCAAGAGTGGGTTTTTCTTCGTTATTTACTCTGAGAACCTGGTCAAGCTTCTAGAGGGAAATCTCACAATATTTCAGGTGCCCTTCTGTGACTAAGTCCTCCTGGAGTTTTTAACTGTCAGAGTTGTTCACCTTAGCCTCCATCCAGTTGCTAATTATAATTCAGGTTTCCCTGACTCGGAAATGGTTCATGTGGTGATTTCTACGTGAGGATCTCCATTCACGTAAGCCACTATTCCTTGTATTCACTTGTCTCTCTTGCCAGTGTTGTAGACCAAAATTTTCTCTTAAGGATGTCAGAGAGTTGTTGCATTTTCAGTCTCTTCTTTTCCTTGTTAGGAAGAGTGGTGACTTCTAAGCTCATTATGTGTGGAATAGGAAACTGGAAGTCTCTATATGGTACATTTTAAAAAATATAACTACAATATCATTTTATCTAAAAAATGACACATTCTTTATCATCATATATTTGGGGAGAGAGCAAATTCTCCTGTTGTCTCAATTTTTTTTTAAGCTTAGAATGCCCTGTTCTTAGTAGGGGTTGCACTCCTCTGCTTCTTTTTGCCTGATAGTTACTTTACTCCTAATTACGGTTTGGTTTTTTGTTTTGTTTTGTTTTGTTTTGGTCATTTTATGTTAGTTCAGCTGACTCCTTTCAGTATTTCCTGTAGTGAAGGCCTCGTAGTGGAGAATTCCCTCAATTTTTGTATTTCTGGAAAGGTCTTAATTTCTCTTTCATATCTAAAGGAGAGCTTAGCTAGATACATTATTCTAAGCTGGTAATGCCTTTCACTTAATAATAGTTTAAATATTTGATTCCATTCTTTTCTGGCTTGTAAGGTCTGCACTGAGAAATCTGAGGATAATCTAATGGGTTTTCCTTTATAAGTTACCGTTTTCTTCTCCCTGGCTGCCCTGAGAATTCTGTCTTTGTCATTGATTTTTGATAATTTTAATATAATGTGTCTTGATGAAGGCCTTTTTGAGTTGAGATAATTGGGTGTTCTGTTGACTTCTTGAATTCCAAGTTCTAGCTCATTCCTTAGATTTGGGAAATTCTCATCCACTATTTGTCTGAAAATGCTTGCTAGTCTCTGCTCCTTTTCCTCGCCTTTGGTAATGCTCATTATTTTTATGTTTCCTCTCCTGGTGGTATCAGCTAGTTCTTGTATTTCTTTTTCATTATTTTTCATTCTTTGGTTTCTCTTTTCTTCTTTCTGATTTATTTCTAGATTTCTGTCATCGATATCACTGATCCTTTCCTCCATTTGGTCAACTCTATTTCCCAAGCTTGCTATTTCATTTTTCAACTCTTGCAGTGTGTTCTTTATCTCTAGAAGATGTATTCTGTTCTTTTTGAGGGTTTCAATCACCTTGCTCTGCTCATCTAGTTGTTTTTTCAATTCCTGAAATTGTTGATATGATTCGTTTCAAATCTCATTGAGTTTTTTCAGAAGTACCATCCTGAATTCTCTATCATCTAAGTCACATATTTCTATATCTGTAAGTTTATTTTCTGTATTTTTTTCTCTTTCTTTCTGAAACGCCTTGTCACCTTGGTTGTTCATGGTGTTTAATGGACTCTTTCTCCGCCTGGGCATTAATGGAAATATATTCTGCTTTTTTCCCAGAAAGAAGATTTATTATATAAAAGTCTCTCTTTAGCCTGCTTCAAAGAAGGTGCTCTTCTTTTGGTTTCCAGAAGGTGGCGTCTAAGCCCCTTGGATCCCTGCTTTATAGAAAGCCTTAATGCCTTTATATAATACCTTTATTTTCTTGTAGATATTTAATCATGCTCACTACCCTCTGTTTCATTCCCTGTCAGTGTTAGCAACAGTTTCAGTAGCATTTGCTCAGATTCCCCTGGAGCTCTGCGGTGACGGTCTCAGAGAGTATGTGGGGAGGAGCCCTCGGGGCTGGGGATTGGGGGCTGTGGCTCAGCCTCAGTTTTGCAAATGTGGCTGGTAAAAATCAATTGTTGTTTCTCTGCTGTTCGTTTCTCCGCTTTCTGCCCTGATGACTGGGCCCTGCCACTGACTGCGTGGAACTCACAACTCTCCCAGGCAAGGCTGTCCAGGGAACTCGCCACAAGAACTCACTGCACCTTCTCCCTTCCCCTTCTCCCTGCAGGGAGCTCTGGCTGCCAGAGGCAGCTTCTTTATTTCTCCCAATCTACTGCCAGACAGCTGGGTTTCTGGCAGTAGTTCTGACTTGTGGTAGCTCTTATGAACAGATTCCATGCTCAGATGTGCTGGTGTGCATTTGGGGTGTTTTTCGTTGAGTTTTAGATGTTCAGCTTATTGTTGTTTCAAGGGGATATATCTGGGGATGTCTCTCACTCCTCCATATTTCCTTCAGATCCACTCTCAATTTTAAATTTATAGTCAGTTTGTTGGAATCAGAGTCCAAAGTCTATACATTGCATTTGGTTGATAGGTTCAAAAGTCTCAATCTCTATGTTCCCAGTTCCTCTTTGTTTTTGTTTTACAAATAATTTGTTGAAGTAATATGATTGCTGTTCCCTACTCTTAGGTTACAGAGCATCCCACCATCCTGAGTATGATAAAAGTTACAACCACCCCCCCAAACCCTTGCCCAATTAAGATGCTCCTTTGATTATACATGCAATTGCTATATGCAGCTGGGTCTGTTTTGTTCTTTTCTGACCTATATCTTCAGCCTATTATGTATTCATGTACCAGTATACTTTGTTTTAATGATAGAGTCATTTTAATATGCTTAATATAAAATAGGGGTAGTTCCCACTCGTTTCTCTTCATTTTTAGAGTTTTTTTAGGGGGGAAATTCTTGGTTGTTTTATCTTTCAAATAAACTTTAAAACCAGTTTGTCTAGCTTCAGGAAAGACAGCTAATATTATTTGTGGGGAGGCTCGTGTAAATTCCTAGATTAAGTAAATATATAGATTAACTGAGGGAGGACTGGCATATTTATAATGTTGAGGTTTTTTATTCACTTGTCCAAGAACACTTACATCTTTCTATTTGTTCGGATTTACTTTTGTGATCTTAAAGTAAGTGTTTTATATATTTTCTCCATTTTCTAAGGATGTTTATTCAGCCTGAAACCTCACAAGATAGTTCAAAGAATTGAATAAGTCTATGATCAGAAATTTGGCAGAATTTGAAATCTAGTAGGATTTTGTTGTCTCCTTAGTAGACCGAAAAATAAAAAATGTTATAGACATTTTTTATTCCTAAGGTTTTATTGTATTTTTTGTTTTTATTTTTGGCTATAATAAATGGGTCTTCCTCCATCTTCAAATTGATTTTTATTATATCGTTGCATTTGAAAAATGAACAATCTCAAAACCACTGTCATTTTTTTTTTAGTTTCTTCAGAGGAAGTCGTTACCAGTAGAGTATTTGCTGTTTTTCACATATAACTCTTAAAAATTGAAATGTATATTTTAATTTCATTTTTATAAATTGTTATAATCCAGGAATTTGTTAAGGTAAGACTTAGATAAAGAAATAGAAAGTTAAATCATTTGAGGTTATTTAAAAAGGTCAGAACATAATTTTCATGGTTAAAATATAAAGTCTTTTTTTTCTACCTACTGTAAACCTATGTCAGAATTTCCCCAATAAGTCTGAATTTCCCGAGGAGTCTGATTAGTTATCTTTGTTGTTTATGTAATATATTTAACAATAATTCATTTGAAAGTCTGCCTAATGTGATAAGTATGCTTCACGTGCTTGTACCTTCACATTATTTACCTGAGTATACACTACAGGCAACAATGATTTATCCCACTAACTTATATTTTTCACACGCCATAGCAATTTTTTGAAGTATTTACTTTTAATTAAAATGCTCTTTCCCTTTCACCTTGGCAGCTCTATTCCTGATTTATTTAGTAATACATTTCATTGAATAATATGATCTTAGGATCCTATATTTCCAATCTTACTTTTTCATCAAGCGCTGACTAGAAAGGAAATGAGAAATTGCCCCTCTACATCTTCTGTGAAACTCCACAAAACTGTTTCAGAAATTTCTGAAGAGATATGTTAGAGAGTAGCTACTCTTACTCTACTAGTGCTCAGATGGAAGGCAATGGTTCCATGAGTAGGCTGAACTCCTCCTTTGCTATTTATTTTACTTGTGATAGCACATTTTCCCTCAGCAACTAATAAAATTTATTCAGTTTGGAAAATCCATAGGGGACAGACTGTCCAGAAATGCTGGGTGGTCTTCAACTTGTCCAGTTCCTATGGTTTCAGCTCAGCAAGTTCCCCAAGCAGTGGCGTAAGGGCTGGAGCCTTTCCATGGACACTTTCCCATAGATAGAGCATCCTAGCCACATGTTGACACAGGGAGGCTGATTCAGTCAATCAGTGCAAATTACCACCCTAACTCCAACATCCGCCTGCCCCCAGCCCCTTGAGCAGTTCCCCAAATGTGCTACGTGGTCATTTAGAAACCACATACTTTGACCAGTGTGCCCTGCCCTGTGTTTAGCCTTTCAACTATTTGCTTACCACAATACATCAGTGGAATTTCATCTGTTTTACAATTGGCTGGGTGTCTTTGGCCTTGGCTTCCAAACACAATCATGTATTTTCAGAAGTGAGCTGCCTGTAGTTTTTAAACAGCAGATGCTCGCCCCTCTGTATAGTTTAGATACCCTGCTTTTTAATTTCTTGGCCTTAGTGTCAAACCTGACTTCTTGAGTCTATACCTGGGGTTGCTATCATAGCCACCTGCAGAGAGGAGAGTGCATAAAACCTTTCTGGAAGGAGAAGTAATTCCACGTGACATGTCCTCTGAGGCAAATCTAAATCTTTTGCTTTAAAAATATTGAGAAATTTGATGAGTAAATGGAGTATTTTTTCTGTATACTTGGAATGAATGAGCCAATGAACAAATAAAAGGAAGAATGGATGCATGACTGACCAACCAACAGACCTCATGGGGTAACTATGTGTTAAGTAAGGTGACTATACAGTTATAAATTTTAGACTATAACACTTTTGAGAGTTAACAGGGGTGCCTTTTATAATTATGGTGGGATAACAGACATTAACTTGTCCCAGGCACACTGGAACATATTTAAATGGGTCCAATGTCTGTAATATGCTTAGCACAGTGCCAGGCATGCAGAGTAACTATTAGCATGTTGCCATTATTATTATTATTATTATTATTATTATTATTATTGACTTTAATAAAAATTATTATTTTTTGTAATGTTTTATTAGGTTTATTCACGCTTATATCTCTTTTCCTAATGAAAATATCACTGAACTAGGACCAGATGTAAGCTAAATTCCCCTTGCTGAAAAAGCTAATACAGCTTCCAAAGATAATAAGAAAACAAAAGAAATAACAAGAAAAGGCTTACCTTCAAGCCAAGCGTCTAGTTTTGTGTTTTTTAGCTCAGATAAGAAAAATCATGCTTTAAATGTTGTCGAATAATATGGGCAACTGTCTAAAGGAAGAAAGGTTGGTAATAATATCAAGGACAGTTAGCAGAGAAGTAACTGAAACTCTCTCATTTCTATTTATCCATTTATTGAGACTTCCTGACTTTTTTTAATCTTAATATGTTATGGTCACAAAATAAGTCATTGAAAAAGTTTACTTTTCAAATAAAAACCTGCTAATATTGATTTGTAATAGATATGCCAGTATGTTTGGGCTTGGACATTTCCTTTGCTTGGTTTTGTTGCTCTTTGCTTTGAGAAATGACATCTCTGCAAGTATAAGTGATAATGATATCACAGTTTCAGTTTTTTAATATACTTCTTAGATCAGGTTTTCATGGAAGTATGTCCTTGATATATAATAGAAAGTATTCTTCCAATTCCTTGAATTTAAGCAGTTCTCCACAAAAGCTGGTCCCAATTTTTGTGAGCTTCTCTGGCAGACTAAGCAGCCCTTGATCTCTTTCTGGTTTGGAAAGGTGAAGAAATATGGAGTTTGTCACATATGAAGAGGTTCCTTCTTCTCCTCTGCCTCTCAGCTTTAGAACACATTTCCCACTGCAGGCACCACCCTCATCAGGAACCTTCCTTACAAAGGACTGGATCCCACATTCTGGTTTTTTATTGTAGCTATAAAAAAAAATTGAGCCAAAAATATTTAATAAGCAGCTGGACCAATTTCTTTACCTACTACCTCTTTTTGAAGAGGATGGAACAAACAGTATTTGGGAGAAACAAAATAGTTTTTTAAATGTGAAGGAGGCATCTGTCTAGAAGAGTCTAATATAAAAGATGTTGGACAGGGTATCTGTCCTGTCCAGGCATCTCCTACCTTGTGTCAGAAATTGTTACTAAAACTCAGATGTTCTACAGAAAAGCACTGACTAGGAGTCTATTCCTCAGTATTTTAAAGGAGAAAATTACAATGTATTACACACATAAGTCCAAACGCCCTATCATTTTTCTAAAACATAGTTATAATGCAGGAAACTCCCCATGATTATTAGGTAGGAATTTTGGAGAGCCAAGTTTTATCTTACACTGTTTCTCTTGAATTTGTCATTTTGATCAGTATGCAGACTGAATGGATGGAACAGTATAGTTAGATGAGAAAAAGGGACAGCCTTAGAATGAAAATTTTCAGTGTCCCTAAAAATATTTTCTTCTTTTATTTTTCCTTTTAACCAGCATATTTTGGATATCCCTCGGGGTATTCAGCTCATTTTTAAAAATTGGAACATACTCCCTGATATGAACAGACCATATTTTTAGCTATTTGCCAGTGGATACATTTAAGTTTCTTCAAATTTTGCCTTTAGAGTATTGGGGCAGTAAATATCCTTCAGCTGATGCTTTTATTTCTGCTAAGCAGAGTCACAAAAGTATGATTATTAAGGCCAGGGATATGTGTATTGTATACTTTATTGGTGGTATCACATGACTTAACCAAAAGGGCAAAGCCATTCCCTGCCCTACCTCTGAGGTACCTACGTCAGCATTGCATATCACTTCTCAATATTTGCTGACATGAGAGTGAAAAATGATACTTCCTTAATGTGTTAGTTTACCTTTTTTTACTCTTATTAAGGATGAAAATTCTTAGGTATTTGTATTTGTATGCTTATATTGGCAATATGCATTTCTTCCTCTGTGATTTGCTTTTTTTCTCAGTTTTTTAAAAATAAAATTAACATAAGACATAATTTGCCTTTTTTATTTCAAAACAAACCTGGTACACATTTAGAACATTGTATGTAATAGGAATGTGTTAGCCAACCAAGTGTTGTTATGGAAGTATATTAAGATCATATTGCTTTTGTGATTTCTTCATCCAAGATTTCTATAAAGAGTTAAGTCTTCAATGTTTTAGAGCAAAATAGATTTTGTTGATAATAGATGATTCACATATTATACATGGATCCATAAATTTAATCGTTCATAGCGATTAGTACAATGTGCTCTGAATCGGGATCTAATAAAAAAGACAATTGTTAATGTACACATTTTACAAAGTGTGTCTGAGAACAGAACAAAAATATTAGAGTAGTCCCCCCTTATCTGCGGATGGTTTCATTTTACATGGTTTCTGTTACCCACAGTCAACCACAGTCCAAAAATATTAAATAGGAAATTACAGAAATAAACAATTCATAAGTTTTTAAGTTACGTGCCATTCTGAGTAGCACAATGAAATCTGACCCTATTCTGCTTCATCTCATCCCATCCTGCTCAGGATATGAATCATTTCTTTGTCCAGCACATTTACCCCACTTCATCTCATCACGTAGGCTTTATATCATCTCCATTATCACAAAAAGAAGAGTCCAGTAAAGTAAGATATTTTGAGAGAAAGACCACATTCACATAACTTTTATAATAGTATATTGTTATAATTGTTCTGTTTTATTAGTTGTTAACTTCTCACTGTGCCTAGATTGTAAGTTAAATTTTATCGTAGGTATGTATAGATAGGGGAAAACAGTATATATAGGACTCAGTACTAGCTACAGTTTTAGGCATCCACTGGGGGTCTTGGAAAATACTCCCACAGATAAGGGAGGACTACTGTATGCACTTGTCTTGAATATAGGACTTCTGCAACTCTTACGTAAATTTGTTAACTAAGCAGTGTCTTTTAATTCAGATATTTGATGGAACTATTATTTTACACTAAATTTGTTTTTACATTTGTTCATATTTATCTACTGCTCATTCTCAACAGCTTGTACCTTTGAACTGCTGAGCATTGCTCAGCCACTGTGACCTAATGGTAGAAATCACAATGCACGTGGTTGCTGAGAGGGCTTAGCAATGGTGCCACCTCTGAAGAACTATGACTGAAGCAAGAAACTTTTCTAATGATGTACATATTTATTTCATATGGATACTGAAAAAAGATAAGGTGTAATGACAGCAGTTTAAAAAACATCCCTGCTATTTGAGAAGGGAGGAGCCACTTAACAGCCCAGCCAAGTTCTCCCCTCTACACGTCAGAGCTTCCTGCCTCTTGGGGGCTCTCTGGCTCTGTGACATAGGCTATAGAACCCTCCCACCACTCTCAAGGAATGTTCTACTTCCTTAAGAAAGCTGGACAGAAACCCCTTCCTAGGGGTTCATTAATGTAGCTAAAACTGGCTGACAGCCTGGACTTTGAAAAGACTTCCCCAAACACAAAGGGAGTGAACACAGGGTCTAGATATCTGACTTATGTTTGGGAAGCCTCTGCTCCTCCCCCAGGGCTCAGGCGCTGTCTTTTGAAAAGTGCTTTCCACTCCCCTTCCTGTAGAGTGAAGAGACATATATAACCCGAGACTGAGGACGAGCTCTAGTGTCAGACCTCCTGGATTCAAATCATAGGTGTAAGTCCGTGGTCCCTCTCTGACCTCAATTGCCTTGTCTATAAAATAAGGATAATAATGGTACCTGTTTTGTAGGGTGGTTATGAGGATTAAAATACAGATGTAATGTTTAACATTGTTCCAGGTAAGCCCTTAATAAATGGCAGCTATGTGTCCTTCAGCTTCCCCTGCTCCTCTTCATCTGGCCCTTCAGCAGTCAGCCATGCTGTCCTAAAACACCATTTTCTGGGAGCAGACAAGGCTACCACCCCTGTCCCGCCTTCTGGTGGCACTCCCTTCACAGCCATCCTTCTGAAAACCTGTCTGTAATACTGGCTACAGTTCCTTTTTCTCTCCTCATTGACTCTACATTCAGCTTCCAGCACTCCATTAAAAC
Organism: Pteropus vampyrus; assembly: GCF_000151845.1. Taxonomy (NCBI): domain Eukaryota; kingdom Metazoa; phylum Chordata; class Mammalia; order Chiroptera; family Pteropodidae; genus Pteropus; species Pteropus vampyrus. Next base: position 768,521 of record NW_011889246.1, read on the forward strand.
TGTATTCTTGGGGAGATCCCAAAGAGCCTGCCCAAAGCAGTGCTTGTGATTCCCTCCCCATGTTCTTTCAGCGGTGTCAGACACAGCCAGGCCTCTCTTCTGTTCCTCAGTGACATAGTTCTTTGAGCGTCTCCTGCCCCCTTCTGTCTCCAGTTCCTCCTCCTCTGTGTGTTGGCAGTCCTCAGGGCACAGACCCAAGCCCTCTCCTCCCCATTCAGAACTTTCTCTCTCAGAGTTTTCATCCATTCTTCTGCCATTCCATGCACCTGACAGCTCCCTAATGTGTATCTTCAGCCCAGACCTCACCCCAGAACTTCCAACTTAGATAATCGAGGACCTATTTCATATCCCTGTTGGACCGTGCCTTCATATACTAAATTCACACACCTCAAATTGAGCTCCTAGTTAATCCTTTATAGATTTCATCTTCTTTCCATCTGAGTAAATAGTTTGTCCATCCATCTCATTGCTCAAGAAACCTGGGATAGCCTTTATTCCTACCTCATCATCAAATTATCCCCTCTCATCAAATTCATTGCCAGTTTCTCTTGATAGTATTGCTAAAATACATACTCTTGCACTGCCACCCAGGTCCCAGCCACTTCCAGATCCCCCAGACTCCTGGTTTCCCTGCACCCACTCTAGTCCCTGCACTCAGTTCTCCATACTGAAGTCAGAGTGATCTTTGAAATGTAAATTGCCTCCTGGCACTTCTCTGTTTAAAGTCCTTGGGCCAGAATAATCACAGAATAAAATCCCTTGGCCTGTGGTACTGGACAGCCTTATCACAAGTCACCTCCCCTTTGCTTTCTGGGGCTTTTCTGATCTAGCTCTTCCGTTTCTCAGGGCCATCTAGCCTTATCCTCTGCTAGAATGCTCATCTCATTACTTTTCACTGAGCTAATCCCTGACCACCTGATCTAAATTAGGCCCCTCCTGTTATTCTCTTTTACGTCAGCCTGTACTTTTCCTTCATGACCTTTATTACAGTTTGGTGTATACATATGCATAGCTCCCACTGGGCCCCGAATTGCTAAGGGTACAGATTAGGTCTGTTTTGTTTTCAGTTATTTGGCCTGCACCTTGCACATTGAGTTCCACACAGGAAATGCTCAGTCATCATCTTTGAATGACCCCTAGCTCTTTGCCATTAAATATAATAGGGGAGGTCCCATGGGAATGGCAGCCCAAAGCACTGATGCCACAATAGAAGACATCCATAGTGTGGCCCCAGAATATGCCATGTGATGTGAGGTTGGGGACACAGTGGCAACTCTTTTTTGCCAGGTGTGAGGAGCTTTGGGAAAGGGATCCCGTAAGACTTCCCAGAGGAGGTGAAGCTCAAGGTGAGAATGTGAGATCAGAAAGCAGGTCAGGGGAAGGCCATCCCTCCTTCCCTCTCTCTTGCCCTTCTGCCTGCTCCTGTGACAGACCCTATAACACGTCAGCTTCTTCTAGTCTTGCCCCAGAGTTAATCCAGGACAAGGTCTACAGGAGTTATGCTGAGGGAGAAGAAAAAGAGAAACCAGTAGAAATTGCTACCCTGTGTCTCCTGTCTATTCATTTCCTGCCCTGTACCCATTCCCTGGGCTTCACGCCAGTTCCTGCAGAAAAATGACCCAGAAATGATGGGTGAAGGGAAAGACATTGAAAGGGTTGGTGGGTAATGGGGAACCTTTGTGCCCCAGCTTTAGTTTTTCTTATTAAAAGCAGTAAACATCTTTGGCAGAACCTGGAAAGCACTCTGCTGCCTGTGATGCTGCAGGTGAAAGGGCAGGAGGCCTTGGCAAAGAAGGGTTAAAAGAAGACAGACAAGTCCCAGTAGGCCAGAATAGGCCCAATGGCTCAGACTTAGATAGATGTCCCCCTCATGTTCCCTCCCAGGAGGGGAAGTAAAACCCTTGATTTACTGACCTAACACAGGAGGAACTTCCAAATACATTTTCCTATAGAAACTGAGCTACACAAAACGGTTGCGGTCTATAGGGTATCATGCTATGAATCAACTGTGGGTCAAGCAGGCCATAACCACCATATATGAAATTGTTACTAAAGAAAAATGTCTTAACTTTCAAGCAATAGATTTACAAATACAGTTATTGAATATATTTACTAGGTTTCAAGCACTGTGCTAATCACTGTACATGTGTTACTGCATTTGATCCTTCTTATAATACTATAAGGGAGATAGGCCCATTTTACAGATATGTAAACTGAGGTTTAGACGTTAAGTAACTTTCTCAAGGTCACAGTAGGTGGTAGCTCTGGGACTCAAACCTAAGTCTGATTCCATTCTTTAAACCATCATGATGCACTTTCAAGCATAACTGTTTCTGAAATTAGGGACTGTATTGACCTAGATCTCTAAAAGCCTCTTTCTAGCTCATTTTTTATCAACTCTGTTTTCCATCGCTATATATTTGTTTATCCTTTTTGAAAGCATTTTTTTTATTTGAGCATTTCTCTAATTTCTTGAGTTGGAATAGAAGTATATTCACATTATTTTACAAATAGGTACTTGGTAAATATTCACTGCTACTATAAATATTAACTACTTCTATGACCATGAGGAAAAGATTCACAAATTAGATTCGTTTTTGTGTTTTGAACTTTGTAACTCATTTCTAATTACAATTTTATTTATTTTTTACTGAAGGAAGAAGATTTCTCTCTCCAAGTCGGCTATAGTCTGCCTCTGGCTGCGACACCTTCCCAGCCTTGAAAAAGCAATGCTTCATCTTTTTGAAAAGCTAACCTCCAGTGAGAGAAATTTTCTGAGAAGGATCGAATGCTTTATAAAAGATTCATTGCTGGTATGTGCTAAACTCTGATGAGAAAAATTCTTAAAGAAGATGATGGGTATCATTTCATTTAATCAGAGTAAGGGAAAAAATGTGAACAAAAGAGCAATTGACATCCTTTAAAATAATGATGTGTTTACCTTTTATTTTAAAAGTATCCACTGTGGGGGTTATTTCTGCATGCTTAGAGCATATATTGAAAATAGGGAGAGATTCAAAATTTACTTGATTGTTGCACCTTATATTGCATAGTCACAAGAACTAACATTTGACAACAAACTTTTTTAAAACAATAATTTCTTATTTTCACACGACAAATAAGTTTTAAAAAAATGAGGATGTTATTAATGAGAGGAGGAATCAATCAACAAAGAAAAACATTCAAAAATAAACTTTCACTAGAGGAAAAATAAAATAAGAGAAACTAAAACCCCAGAAATATGGTTAAAACAACAAAAACAACTTAAGAATTCTGTAAGTTTTCTTTTGGTGTAAGCCTGCCCACTTTGAACTCTAGCTCTGTGCAGTAGCTGCTTGTCTGCCTTGTTCTCAGAACTTCTCAGACCTGGGAAGTTGGGCTCAGGGGGCCGGGCTCCCAGGCAGTCCTCAGAACCTGACCAGTCTGAGCATTTTCCCTCTGTGGGAGGCAGCTCTGGAATTTATGTGCATTTTTGTAAGAACAGGGATAAATACCAACACTCCCTGAAGAAACAATTCTAAAACTACAAGGACATGCGATGCTCCCACTGAGGAACCTCAGTGGCTCTAACATGCTTTCTCATTGGCTTTCATAACCTCAGGGAGATGTGGCACAGAAAATTACTTCCTGTTGTACAGATGGAGAAAATTAGTTCAGGGAGAGATGGAGAACAGTCAGATATTAAGCTGGTGGCCAGGAGATTGGGCAGGAAAAAGTGTTCACCCTCCCCACAAAGCTGAGACTTGGTAGGCCTGAAGCCCTGTGCTCAGAGTGCTCTGAGGTTGGCTGAGTTTACTCAACCCCCACCTCCCAGACACCTTCTATTTGTTTGATTTAATTGGAACTTCCTGTTTTCTTTCTCTTTCAAATTGGAGATCATGTAAGGGAATCATAATTGAATCAGCTACCTTCTTCCTATATTCCTGAATTACTCATTTTATATCCTGATCATTTCCCACCATTGTATGTGTATGATTGTCCATGGCCATGCTTGCCTCCTCACTTATTGCCTGAGCCCCTCTTTGCCTTCATGTTATGGGTCCTCTCGGGTGACTGTGGCTTGGGTCGTGGTCACCAGTAGCTTTCACTTATAAGTTTTGGGGCTCAGATCGAACCCAACTGGTTTAGAAATTTACAGTGTTTGATAGGAAAAAAAGAGGAAGGAAGATAGATATAAAGACTGAGGGAGCCTAAGGAGAGTTTTTTATAGGAACATTACTGTTGACCTCATCATTGAAAAGAGTTGCATATTAAGGTGAGAAAAGAGATGTGCCTTATATAAAAATAATAACAACAAAATTCAAAATAAACAAAGCTTTTCGAAGCTTGCTGGCATCTCATTGCAAGCATTACTTTCATTATCAGGGAGATCTCTGTATTTCTAACTTAAATGAACATGCTATAATTTAATTTTCTTTGGTCCTTTTTTAGTGGCAAAATATAGTAACTGAACTATTTCCTTGCTTTCAAGGCCTTTACTAAATTTTCTTTAAGTCTTCTCTCTATAGAGAAATTCCAGTTCCATTGACTTTTCTAATGTGGTTTGATTCTGTCACCTTTCATTGGTTCTTGTGGTTCTTCTTTGGACCTTCTCCATGTCCTCTTTACCTGTAGCCATCAGGCCTAAGCAACACTCTGTAAGCATAGGATATCACTGCAAATGAAGGAGAGAGAAAGCAGGCACTCCCATTAAACATTGCATTGTATAACCGTCAGCTGCCAGTTTACAGTTTAAAATAATCTTCCCCAGTTGAACAGCTTCAAAGTCAGTTGATGAATAAAAGCATTTATCAAGATCACGTGTGTAAAGATTCAGAGATTCCATTATGGTTAAAGGGGGATTCCAGAGAGTATTATTTGGTTTAATTTATTGTGGCATTGGCAGGATGTGACCTCTCTGTGCCTTATGGTTCAAGGAGGTAATTACAGTACAGAGTGGAAGTTCCTGATTGGCGTGGGCTGCTCTCCTCAGGCATCCTGGGCCAGCAGTGCCAGAAAGCAGGATAGAATAAGTCTGTGACATGACCGAGTGATTAGAAGGGTAACCTGAAGAACTTGCTTCCTAATTGCATCATCTGATTCATTTATCACAGCACAGTATCTTGGTGTAGTGACAGGACCTTGCAGAAGTATCAGAGAGATCTCAAAGACTCAGATAGCATGGGACTGCTGTGCTTTTCCTCCAGAAGAAACTTGATGCCTATTACATTAGAGTTGGATTCTGAGAGTAATTAAAGTGTGATGGTCTACGTAACTTGTATTTTATATGGAGCACTGTTAATTATGTTTCCATCTCTTGGGACTATCCAGAATTAGCTCTGGAAATTCTATAGTTACCAATATGTTGCAAAAACAAAAGATAAAAGTGTGGTACAGGTTATACACAGTGAAATGATTTCTCCAAATATTCTTTGGGTTCTCAGGGACTCAGAGGCTTGGAATTTTCCATTAAGACTGAATAATAAGGCACTAACCCACCTGAATTCTAAATGTATACACACACACACACACACACACACACACACGACTTATAAAAATAAGTTTGCTTTTAAATCTCACCCTTAGGCTTCTATTGGTTGGAATGCCCCCAAGTACATGGTCACCTGCTGCATTTGGTGGCTCCTAAATAGTATTAACGTATAGTATCACAGTATTAACGTCAGTTTGTCATTTACTGTGAAGACTGATACTTTTCAAAAGCAGATAGTCTTGTGTTTCCCGAGATGGAACAGGCACTAGAAGACCATAATCCATAGCTTCAGACCTGACCTTAAAACCCGATGTCCCCAAAAGCATTGAAAGCTACTTGCTAATTATGCAGCTTTCTTGACTGTTGGGTTTCCCAAGGCTGGCCCCAAATCAGAAGGATGTTATGTTTTCCAGTTACAGTTCTGTTCGTGGAGCCCAGAAAGCTATTGTTTGTATTTCACATTTGAATGAAAAGTGCTGGCTGAGTGGCAGGGTGGCACTGTGCTTGGCTACTCTGCTGAACACCAAGGCTGAGATGAGCCTGATTCCCATGCCCTCCCAGTCGCTCTTTGTTGGCAGATCCCGCATGCCGCCTGCCCCTCAGTCTGGGTCCAGAGTCGCAGCTCCTTCACCTTCTCAGATAGACTTGCGCATGAGAGAGCAGGTAGCAGAGAAGGGTAGAGGGGAAAGGCAAGCAGAGTTGGTTTTGTTTATTCACATTTTAAAAAATACTCGATATTTTCTCCTACCTGAAAGTCTTCATTGCTCAATTCAAATTCGTTCTTGTCAAGTATGCTTCAATAAAACTGGGGGAAAATTAGTTCTTGATCTGATAAGAGATTAAGAATAAAAAAGCATGCAGGTATCCCCCCGCACCGTGTCCTCCTTGATCTCCTGATGCATTCTTGTCTTCATTCTCCAGAGAGCAGTCATAGCCACTTCAAAAAGAAAAAGAAACTTCCTTCACACAAAATTCCAAACACAGTTCCCCTTTAATAAAAGATTATACCGAAGAATTAACTCCATCCTCATCCTGGGTGATGTCAGTTTTCTGTGCTTGAATAATTTCTTACTAATGTTCTAGGATTTTCTTTTCTTGCTTTTTCATTAGCAATCTTTTAAGCATGTCTTTTTTCGAGTTCTTTAATGTGATGCATGTAATTTAACAAAAGCTGAAGTAGGTAATTTAGCAATGTCTAATGAGGGAAGTGCACTAGTGGCTTATGCTTGTGGCTCAAAGATAAAGAATCTGCATCTCAGACAGTAGTTGCACTTCCCGGCGTCGACCTCAGGGGGGCACCAGATCACCCAGCATTGTCTCTGAAGATAGAGGCCCAAATTCCAAGTTCTGTTTTCACTGTTGGAGATGGAGGATTTTGCAACCAGTCAGAGATGAAGGGAGAGAGAAAAAATTAAATAAATAATAAAAACAGGACAGTGGTCGACCTGGGAGGTCACTGCCACTCAGAGGCTGAGCTGAGAAGCAGCAGGGGGCTGAGAAGCTGTCTTCCTGCTCAGGCTGCACAAGCTGACTGAATAGGAGGCGCTGGGCCAGGCTAGAAAGAGGAACTTCAGATTTGGGGGATTTTGTTCAGCTTCTAGAACCAGTATCCTTGTGTCTTAATACTCTGAGAGAGTCTGGGTAAATTTAAAACACAAAAGTACATTTGGTACTTGTTTAGTTTTTTTAAAGCCCAGAAATGACAGATTTATCACTAATTAAACAATAATTACATTAGGGAGTACTGAAAAAGTTGCTTGTAGTATAAACAACATCTGGTAAAGATTAAAAAGAAAGAATATTTTTCCATCTCAAATTTGTTGAAAGAAACTTGAATGTTTTGAAACAAAATAGATCCTAACATATAAAAGAGATATTTATAGTTTTACATTTAGTATTTTGAAAGTAGAAGAAAATGGCAAATAAAAAATACATATTTACTTATTTTATATGATAGATGTGAAGGTTTTATTTAAGTAGTATTTTTTAAATAAATTGTTTTTGAACTCAATAAAGGGGTTTTACTGTTGAAATGAATCTTATGAAGAATCCTTTTTTTAAGAATAAAGTTATTTTTTAATGAATATAGTCACTCTTTATATACATATATTAACGTAAAGACTCCTACCTTTCAAGGATTTGAAGGAGTTTCTTACACAGTGGGACAGGATTGCTAACTGGAGGGAAAGCTCATCAGCCATTTCTTTAAAAAAAAAAAAAAAGAAAGAAAGACTATTCCTGAGTAAAATATTTAAACTGCATTAAAATAGACTATGAAAGCGAATCTATTCCACGCTTACAGAATTTCATCGTCTTATCTCTCATATGCAGTTTCTCTCTTCTTTACTTAGGAAAAAAATATTTATTGATATTTTTTGTTTCTTCACTGCTTTTTTAACTTTTTATAAGACCCATTCAGTTTTGTCTGTGAATTACCTCAAATCATAGTATAATTTTCTTCTGGTTTGTATTCTCTACCCCCCACAACCCACATTCTCTCCACCCCCCCTCCCTCTCTCTCTCTCTCTCTCTCTCTCTCACACACACACACACACACACACACAATCAAAATTATAGAAGATAAGATTTCTTTCTGAGAATTCTGTTCTTCTCTGTTCTCAGGCCTCTTTCAAGTGGCACATAGCTTATAATAATCATTGGTGAATCAGGATGAAAATAAGAGTAGACACTGAGGGCAGCGAGCAAGCATTGATGTTATTTGTACAGTTCATGGTACAGAGTGACAAGTTGGCCTCTCCCTCACCTTTCCTCACAACGCAGGCCTAGAGAACTCAACCACTGCACATTTCTCCTGTGTTGACTTTGTCTTTCCGTGTTTTGTTGAGGGATGGGAAAGGGCTGTCTTTCTTGGCAGAGAGAAGATAAACAATGCAGTTCTGGTTAGCTGTGGGAGATGGGAAGGGGATGCATACTCAACAGAACAATTTGGTCCATAAGAAAAGGAAGCCAGAGTCTAGAGCTCTTCATCATCATCGTCCGTTCATCCTCCGATATTTAGTGAAAAGACTGAGGGCAACGTCAGGGGAGGGGTGGGGGTGGGGTGGGGTGGGGTACAAAACTCATGTTATTGATGGCCTCCTGGTGACATAGTTTCCCTAGACTTGAAATAATCTGTACATGGAAATTGTTAAGCCATATGGAGAAGAGAAGAGCTTGAAAAGGAACAGATTTTGGTAGGATGGAGAAAAACATACAAACAGATGGAACCCAAGAAAGGTTTTTTATTTTCTTATTTTTATAGGAAAGATAATAGCCTAGATTGTAGGGTTTGAGGGTAGGCTCTGGACTCTGGGCTGCAGAGTGGTTTGTGGTGTGGCCCATTTTATAAATCAAACAGACACAGAGGGTTAAATGTTTGCCTCTTCCTTCATAAGGATGCTGTAAAGATTTAGGGGGGGCAATTTATGGCTTCCAAAGAAGAATAAATTAAGAATTTAAATCTATTTGGAGGAGTCCCTTGATAAGAAAAGCAGCTTAAGTTTGCTTTTGTGATTTGATGTCACTAGGACGCATGCCTGGCCTGTGAACACACTGGGCTTTATGAGGGGACTCAATGACCCTGAAATTATGTGCTCAGAAAGTGTAAAGAGTCTCATTTTAAAAACTGTCAGTAAAGGCTGAGGATGAGAAAAAGCTTCACAGCTCTGGGGCAGCAAGGGAGACTGGTTTTAAAATCAAAATTTCTGTTATTGCTGTTTCAGCAGGGTTCCCTGCTTACTGGCATCTTATCTGTTTTAAAAGTTAAAAGGAGTTGTGGAAGCAGGTTGAGAGCAACCAAAGGTCTAAAATATTTGAACAGAAGAAAAAGGCAAGTGCAATGGTGTGGAGAGAGTAGGCAGATTCCACAGTCTGGTGACGTTTAAAACATTGGATTGAGCTGTTTTGCTGGAAAACATTGCATAAAAATATGTCCAAGCTCTAATCCTCTTTTAACAAATTGAGTTAGAACTTTCTTCTCCCCTTGATTTTCATGGTAGCCCTATTCTACACATTGGATCATCCTTTTCTTTGCCACTTGGAAATTCCTGTAATTAGTACTGAATGATTTTCTACTAGCATCACATTTATAGAGTGGCTCTGGAGTAGTTAGACCATTTAGAACAAAAGGAATGGTCCCATTTTACCGTTACCATTTTCAATTTTGGTGCATTTACTCAGTGCATTTTCAGACTTTGCCTGGACAGCACATAGTAGTGTTGTTTGGTCTTAAACACTCTTATTCAGGAGGCATATTGTCTATATATGAAACTTTGAAAAACTGTTCTGGCAAATTTGATGAATCACATTTTTTTCAAGACACGCAGTTTGCTTTTCATTTCTCATTTAATTTTTCCATTATGAATACATAGAAACTTTTATGATATTTTCTGGGCATATTTCCAGTAATCTGTTAATAACTTATTATTTATAGTGATGCTGAGAAGCAGGGAAGTTAACTGACTTGCCTGAGATCAAAACCAAGAAATAACCAGCCTTTCTTCTGTTGTTGAAGTGTGGTTCTGGCAAATTACTTTCTTGAGTACATACATAATGAATTTATCTGTAGTTGGTGTTTTTTAGGTAAAAATGCATATCAGTGAAGGATTATGAAGCGTAGATTACTCTACTAAATAGATTACTCTACTTAAAAGTGTAGAGATTTATAATTTACAAATTGCAAATCTCTTCAAATAATTAAAAGGAAATCATTCCATCTTTTTAACAAGTGATGTTCTTGCCTGGGGCCTTCTGTGACAACCTGTAGTGGCAGTGTGTGAACACTAGATGGCACACGTTCAATGTTACAACTAAAACACCAGTGCAGAACCAATAGCAGAAAACAAAGTCTATGGTGATGGGCACCATTCTTTCATCTGTGTGGTCAGAAAACTTGAGAGACAAAGCATAACCTAACCATATCAAGGGTAATATGACTTGAAAAAATTCCATATAGAGCCTAATCCACTAACACTTGGATGCTAGTGTAAAATATACGATTTAGAACACAAACGACATTTTCATCTGGCTTAATCTCATGCTTTGAGCTCTGGCCAAAAAGATATGGAACCTAGGTCAGGCCCACTGATGCCCCATCCACGCGATAGTAGGTCGGCTTATGCAGATTTAAACCATCGAAACCTGTCACAAAAATATTCGTGGAATAAATTAGATTACTTTCATCATTCAAGATGAAGGTATCTTAATTTTTTTAATAACCCTCTTTTCGTCTTAAATAATTTAACTGCTAAAATTTGCAGTGCACTAAGATGCGATATTATTTAGTCCAGCATGGCAGTGGTCGCTGCTTTCCTCAATAACAACTCTAAATCATTATGTACTCGTTACCTAATAGGCATGAATGAAAAGACAGGCCCAAGTCTGACCCTGAGGCACTTCTAGGCCATGTGCAGAGGTCAGACATGTTACTTAAAACTAGCAACACAGGCAGGCTCTGTGTCTTTACTGCAGCCTGCTGGAAGAAAGTGTTTTTAAATTTTCCATGATACTTAGTGACTCTTTTTTTCTGGATCATATAGGCTTATTGTAGAAAATGTGCAACATACAGGTAGGTATATAAAGAGGAAATAAAGTTTGCCCATAATTCCCTTGCCCCAGGAAAATCACTATTTGCATTTGTACGCCGAGCTTTTTGCATTTTTTCTAACGCAAAGGAATATGCCATTTTCAGCAGTTCTGGACAACTTATTTGCCTGATAATAGCAAATCGTTATTGATGAGATGCTTCTGGTCTTTTCTTTTACAGCCCGAAGCAGCCTGCCACCCTGCCATATTCAGAATGGTTGATGAAATGTTCAGGTAAGTGTTATGCTGTTTCTATTAATAATTGATTTTAAAATGCTCAATTTCTAAATATGAATTTAAAATTCTGTTGTAGTCTCTGGCTATATTGTGAGGAAATTAGATTGAGTCCATTTTACCCCTCTGAGCTTTTGGTAAAACTCTAGTGTCAGTGTATATTTAAAAGCCAATGCCTAAGAATTAAGATAACTTTCTTTTTTTAACCTTTTAAAGTTCTAATAATAATGATAGAAAGTAGAAGTAATTTAAAAATTAAATATTCATGTAGGATTTTGCTCAGCTCAAAATAAAGAGTAGCAGTGTACTTCGTTCACCACATGAGGGCTGACCAATCTTTTTAAAGGATTTTAAAGTTAAGGAAAACCAAGAAAAATAAATAAATAATGCCATATTAACAGAACTCTCCTGAAAAGCAAAATCAACTATGCAAGTCATCTTACAACATTTTTTTTTTTTTTTTTCAAATACAAGTACTTCTTGGAAATTGCATTGAATTTGCAAGTGATGAGAGATGAGGAGACCAGTGGACACCAGGTTGGGTTATGGCTGGCAGTTAGTGAGAGACTGGACCCCTCTAAGGGAACTTGTCACCTGGGGAGATCTTCCCGCCTCTTTTAGAGGTACTGGTGGAACTATTGTATCTGCCTTCTCCCTTTCATCCCCCTCACACTCGGCAGTAGAGACTCCAAGGCAGAAAGCAGACACTGGGGAAAGAAATTTTAATAGCACATAGCCCAGTATTTGGGTTGGTCTTGAAACATGCCAACTTTAAGCTAAATAAGCATAGAAATAAGAAGTCAAAATGCTGTTTTTCGTTTAAAGCTAGCAAAGTTTGACTTGATTTTTTTGTTTGTTTGTTTAAACATAAAGAGAATTTAGTTGTATGAAAAATGCATGGAAAATAAACCAACTACATGTAGATTCTTCTACCACTTTGGTGGGTAGATTTGACTAAACCATGTTACACCCTTGGGCAGCTCTTTCTCCACTTGAAAAAGCAAGAGGTCTATTGATGTTGCATATCTGTGCATACAGTGTACAAATATTTGTAAGGAGCATTGAGGCCTATGTGGAAAGGGTACGCAGTGCTTAATAATTTAAAAATCAACAAAGAGAGTGCTTCACATTGCAATTTTAAAATATTTAGTAAAGGAGCGACAAATTTCTACATTCACACAAGGTTTGAAATCTGATGAGTTGGGGGTACTGCTGAAGTTCATGGCACAAAAAGGATGTTTCCACTCTTCGCTTTTACAGTTCAGATTCACCTCTTTGCCAGATTAATCATTACATGTCTTGTGATACGGCATTGCATTGCTCAGGTATGCACTCTTGGAAACCGATGGAGCCCCAGAAGTACTAGCCACCATTCAAGTGTTTACGTGGTGCTTTGTAGAAACTCTGGAAAAAGAAAACAAACAGGTTCGTTATATTGCATATGTAATTCATTCTCCCAAAGAAAAAAGACTGCTAAGAGTATTTGGCTAATCAAAAGAACAGAGCACTTTAGTTTCAATGATTTTAAGAGATTGTTTTGCTCACGAAGAAAGCTTCCAAACGAATGCCCCTGCAAAGGTAAAACCATTTTAATTGAAAGTAAAGAAGTTCCCATCTGCCCCATACCCTAGAATCCAGAAACATTTTTATACTGTTGTGTCAGAGAACTGTCATGCCATCCCTAGAGGATGAATTTTCCAGGCCTTGTGTGTCTGCTGTCTGCCAAGTGGGACTCTGCCCCTCCCAGGCCAGCAATAGGCATTCTGGAATCTACATGGCATGTGCTAAGAAGGAAATGCCACTTATTACAAAGCAATACTGGACAGTCTTAATTATTAGAATTTCCATTCCTATGAGAGACCCAAATGTGAATTAGATTCTAGGAGAGAAAAGAGGTCGTAAGAACAATAAGGAAAGATTTGAATTAATTGTAGAGGAGGAGCTTAGAAAAACAGTGACCAAGAAGTGCGAGTTGGACCCAGTCAATAAAGGAGAAGCCAGGCACAGGGGCCTGCAGGAAGACTTACACTACTGGGCCCCATCAGCGGAGGCCAGACTCTAGCGGGCAAGGACCACTGATCAATTAAAGTGAAACAGGAACCTTTTCTTCCAGAGAGCTCTCTCCTTTGGGCATTTTAACCGGCCTGTAAGTCTGTTTGGTGCTTTGCCTGTTCAAGTGCCTGGGTCCACTTGCAGCTACCTGTGAGGCATGGTCCCTGTGATGCTTTCAGCAGTTTGACTTAGGAGAGCAGTATTGTATGATGCTTGGCTCTGCTAAAATCCCACATACCCCTGCACCAAAAAACTCAGATTTTATCATTGTTTTTTAAGGCAGTGATAAATATTTATGATGTATTTTTTCCCCATCTTCTCTTTCCCTAGGGAAGTTAACTAAACTGTAGCAAACAGTGTTATCAGTGGTTATCAATGGTATCAATGGAATTTGGGAGGAGAGGTCTGCTGAAAGGCACTGGCTGGCCCTCACACTTATTTTGAGGCATAACTATAAATCTCTTTTAATCCTCCCTTGTACAATTCTTTGTATTCCCAATTAGGAATCTACCTCTAGAAAACCTCTGCCTTTGACTCCTAGAACACATCTAGGTTGGGGTGGAGGACACTGGTGAAAGTAGTATTGCTCTTTAGCGTTAGCTTGGGTCTGTTTTTCTTACCAGTTTTTCTCTCGAGTGTTGGCCTTGGGCACCATAAATTTGGACTGGATTTGCAGTTGCTTTTAACTAATTTATTTTTATCTATTTTTTATTAAGGCATAATTGACATATTCTATTAGTTTCAGGTGTACAACATCATGATTCAATGTTTATATATATTGTGAGATGATCTCCACAATAAGTCTAGTTAATGTCTGTCACCATACATAGCTACGAATTTTTTTTCTTATGATAAGAACTTTAAGATCTATCTTAGCAATTTTGAAATATTCAGTACAGTATTAACTGCAGTCACCATTCTGTGCATTACATCCCCTTATTTAATTTATAGCTGGACTAGACATTTATACCTGTTGACTTCCTTCACCCATTTTGCCCACCACCCATCCCCACCTCTAGCAACCATTAATCTGGTCTCTGTATCTGTGAGCTTGGTTTCTTTCTTTCTTTTTCTTTTCTTTTCTTTTTTATATTTCGCATGATAATTGTCTTTCTCTGTCTGACTTATTTCACTTAACATAATGCCCTTGAGGTTTATCTATGTTGTTGCAAATGGCAAGATTTCATTTTTTATGGCTGAATAATATTCCATTGTGTGCATGTATGTGTGTGTGTGCATTTTCTTTATGCTTTTGCCCATGGAAGGCACTTAGATTGTTTCCATAGTTTGGATATTGCAAATAATACTGCAGTGAACATTGGGGTGCATTTATCTTTTCGAGTAAGTGTTTTCATTTTCTTCAAGGTAAATACCCAGAAGTGGAATTGCTGGATCATATGGCAGTTGTAGTTTTAATTTTTTGAGGAACCTCACACTGTTTTCCGTAGCGGCTGCGCCAGCGTCTCCACAACTTCCACTATAGGTGGTGCACAAGGGTTCCTTTTTCTCCACATCCTCACCAACATTTGTTCTTTCTTGTCTTTTTGATAATAGCCATTCTGACAGATGTGAGGTAATAGCTCACTGTGGTTTTGATATGCATTTCCCAGATGATTAATGATAGTGAATATCTTTTCATGTACCTGTTAGCATCTGCATATCTTCTGTGGGAAAATGTCTGTTCAGATGTTCTGCCTAATTTTAAATGATACTGTTTGTTTTTTTGCTGAATCGTATGAATTCTTTATATATTTTGGATATTAACCCCTTATCGGATAAATGATTTGCAAATATTTTCTCCCATTCAGTAGGCTGCTTTTTCATTTTGTTGATGGTGTAGAAGCTTTTTAGTTGGATGTAGTCCCACTGTTTACTTTGGCTTTTGTTCCCTTTGCTTTTGGAGTCAGACCCATTTTGAGTTAATTTTTGTGCATGGTGTAAGATAGGGGTTCAGATTCATTTTTTTCAATGTGGCTGCTCTGTTTTTCAGTATCATTTATTGAAGAGACTGTCCTTTTTCCATTGTATATTTTTGGCCCCGTTGTTTTTAGTTAATTGACCATATATGCATGGGTTTATTTCTGGGCTCTCTATTCTGTTACATTGATCTACCTGGGTGTTTTTATGCCAGTGCTGTACTGTTTTGATTACTATAGCTTTGTAATAAAGTTTGAAAACAGGGAGCATGATGACTCCAGCTTTGTTCTTTATTAAGATTGCTTTGGCTATTCAAGGTCTTTTGTGGTTCCATACAAATTTTAAGAATGTTCTATTTCCATCACTTTTAATTTAGAGTAGCAGCTTGACCAGGATATATGTGTTTGGTGGTATGTAGGCACATGCTGTGTCCTAATGGAAAGCAGGGCAAGGATCTGGAAAGAAGCAGGAATTCATCACCCTCACCTTGGGCTCAGAATAAGAGGACAATAACCTTTTACCTTTGCAAATGCCTTTGTTTACATATGTCATTTCTCTTCCTAAGGCTGTTCCTTCCTGATTGCCTTTCTTTCTAATCAATGGCCATTCTCATCATTGATTCCCTCCCTTCTTGAGTGACTATTTTTAGATTAATCATAATCTTTGATGTATAATATCCTGTGTCCTATTTGTTGCATGCATTATCTTCTTCCTGTGTTCTCTTCATTCATTTATGTATTCATTCTTAATAAAATGAATATCTGTGAACCAGACATCCAAACAAGACCTGGACTAATAATAATAACTTAGTTGTATGCATGTGCTCCACCTCCATCCTCTCACCCTGCCCTTCTTCCCTCAGGTAACCACTGTCTTGATTTTATGTTTATCATTGTTTTGTTTTTTCTAGAAATAGTCTGATCATATATATATTATTTCCTAAACCATGTTTTCTTGTGGTTATTTTTGCACTCTATAAAACAAAAACAAACAAGAGTAGCATATTGTATGCATTCTTTTGAGCCTTGCTTTTTCCACTCAGCATTGTTACCAGGATTGCTTTATGTCGTATGTGGCTGTGGTGGAATGTTGCTGTATAGTATTCCATTGGGAAAATATGTCACAGGGGAGCCATTTCCTGGCGGTGGGCATTTAGGTTGTTTCCAGATTTTGTTTTCTTTTACAAACAGTGTTGCTTGGGAAATTCTTGAATGTACATTCAGGAATGGAAGTGTTGGTTACCTAGGTATGCAAAGGTTCAGCTGCTATGCCTCTTTATACTCCCCCCGGCAGTTTATAAGAAATCGCATTAATCCACATTCTTTCCCATTGTCAGAAATGTTTATCTTTACTGGTTCTCATTCTCTTTTTATCCTTTCCTCTCACCCTTGTTTTATTTGGAGAGTGCAGTGCAGCTCCATTGATATGCCCAATCGGACTAGTAGGCAAATACTTAAGGTTGTCATGAGAAGCCGGTTTTTCTGAGCTTGCATAATAGCTCAATACAAACAGCAATCAGTTCAGGTCCTAGTTCTAGTAGTGGCAGAGTCTAATAATGTACTAGACTAAATCTCCCACAGATAAAAATTATAAACTCTGGGGAAAATATTTTTAAAAACTATTTGAAGGTACTGGAGAATAACCAAAAAAGCAGGTAGAAACAGGGGAGTCGGCCCTTGAAAAAGGAAACGTCTTTGGATATTCTCTCACTTTCTCCTGAGGACTCTCACATGAGGGATGGAAGGGGAGTTGCTGGGATCAGGGGGTGGCCAGAACTCAAGGGACAATCTGATTGACTTGAGCTGTTAAAAGACAGTGCTGTGGGCCGCCAGAACAACAAAAAAAATAGATGAGAAAAAAAGAAACTAATATCAAAAGGTAGACCTAAACCCAAACAAATCTACAAGTACATTAATTACAAAAGTTAGGTGAAAATTAACTAAATATAGTAGAAAAAGGCAAATAGTTCAGACCAAATGAAAAACCAAGACCCAAGTATATGTCATTTTCAAAAGACTCAAAAGCACAAGAAAGCTAATATGGTTCAACTAGAGGAGACTTCAAGACAAGAAATATGACCAGAGATAAAGAGGAACATTTTGTAATTACAAGTTTGAGTTCATACTTGTAGAAATACCAATTAGAAAAAGATATGTGCCTAGTAACAGAGCCTTGAAATCTATGAAGTGAAAACTAATAGTAAAAGAGAAATAGATGTATCTAGTCACATATAAAAATACTTAGGATTAAATTTAACAAATGTTGTATACAGCCTCTACAAAGAAAACTAGAAAACACTGCTGAAAGAAACTAAAGAAAATTTAAATATATGAAGAGAGAAAGCATAGTCACGAATTAAGATGCCTGCTCTCCCCAAATTTGATCTATTGCTTCAGTGTGATTCCAATCAAAATCCCAGCAGCCATTTTAAAACAGAAATCAACAGGCTGATTTTAAAACTTACACGGAAATGCAAAGGACCTATAGCCAGAATAGTTTTGAAAAACAAAAGCAAAACCCCCCAGAGGGCTCTGTGGTCAACTTATTTTTGATAGAGATACTAAAGCAATTACATGGGGAAAAGGAAGTGTTCAGCAAATAGTGCCAACACAACTGGATATCCATATGGGGAAAAATGAACCTCTCCCTTACAAAATACAAGAATTAATTTGAGATGGATCATAGACTTCAGATAAATGCTAAAATACGAGAAAACTCCTAGAAGAAAATGAAAAAAATTTTTTTGATGTTGGGATAATATAAGATTTCTTAAGAAGAGATGCGGAAAAGCACTAACCATAGGAGAAAAAAATAGATAAATTAGACTTCATAAAAAATAGATAAATGAGATATAACTTCTGTTCTTTGATGGACATTTTTAGAAAATGAAAAAGCAATCCACCAGCTGGGAGAAAATATTTTTAATACATATATCTGACAGAGGATTTGTGTCCAGAATATATTAAACTCATAGCTCCATAAGAAACAACTCAGTTTTTAAAAATGGACAAAATACTTCAAAAAAGACATATAAATTGGCAGTAAAGAAATGAAATGGTTCAACATCATTTGCCATCAGGAAAATGAATAGTAAAGCCATGATGAGGTAACATTTACACCCATTAGAATAGTAAAGATAGTAAGATTTGGTTACCAGTACCAAATGTTGGTGAGTATGTAGAACAACTGGAATTCTCATAAATTGCTGATGGCAGTATGCAATGATATAATCATTTAGAAAACTGTATGGCAGTTTATTATAAAGTTAAACAAGCATCTACTCTTTGACCCAGTAATTCCATTCCTATAGTATTTACCTAAGAAAAATGAAAGCACGTGTCCACAAAAAGACATAAATATGAATGTTAACTGCAGCTTTATTCATAATAATCCCAAACTGGAAACAACCCAAAGGCCCATCAGTAGGAGAATGAATAAACAGATTATGGTATATTCATACAATGACTGCTTCTAAGCAATAAAAATATAATGAACTTCTTATACACAGTAACATGGATGAATCTCAAAAAAGACATGTTAAGCCAAAGAAGCCAGGCACAAAAGAATACATACTCTTATGATTCTGTTTATATGAAATTGAAGAATAAGCAAAACTAATCTCTCTCATCTAAATCAAAATATTGGTTGCCAGGGTTGGGTGGAGGGATTGACTGTAACAGCCAGAAGGCAACTCTTTTGGAGTGACAGAAATGTTCTGTGTCTTAATTGGAGTAGTAGTCACATTTGATTTACACACTTACCAAAACTTATCAAATCGTACTCTTAATGCCTGTGCACTTCACTGTTTCTAGATTCTACCTCAACTTTTCACAAGAGTACTTCAAAAGTTATGTGGCTTCTGAGGGCACAGATGGCTATAGCGCTTGGGCCCTCGCAGTATTGTGAGCTTCTTTGTCATTTTCTGCTTTTTTTGTTGTTGTTAAAAAACCATCTCACAGCTGCCTTGCAAACTCTGACTTAAATAGAAGATTTATTTGTATTACTAGGTTCGTATAAGGTAAAGAATTGATATAAAGACATCAGGAGCATAACTTTATTTTTCTTAAGTCCTAGAAGGTGACTTTAAAAGGTTTCTTTTTCTGGAAAATATTTATGAGGTTATTAGAACCATATTTTTTTTAAAAAAAATAAATGTTTAAGAAGGCATTCTGATCATGTTCATACTAGTGGGTCCTTTTGGAACAGAGGATGCAAATTTTAGTATTTTCTTAACACTCCTTCCAATCCTAAAGTCATGCAGTTTTGCATTTCTGATTCTATTGTAGCTGAAGTTTACACTCAAGACCTACTTTCCTTACGCTTCTCCGTCTCTTGTCATGGTGCTACTCCAATACCCGAAAGGTATGTGAAGGTTTATTCTGCCTGTCTTAAAATAATTTCTGGTAAACAGCACTGATAAATCGTAACCCTTACCTCCCAGTTCCTTACTTATAAAACAAGGAAGATGGAATTGGTCATCTCTAACATCTCTTTAAGCTCTCAGGGTCTCACATTCTGTGGATTTTGACATGAGAATTTGTTTAACTTCCCTATTAGGATCATTTACCAAAAGAAAGAAAACAAAAAGAAAAAAAAAAAGTCCTCTTGTGAAGTTTTGATAGTCTTCTTTGGATTAACACAAGGCCTCTGCTGGTGCCAGCCAGATCCACCTAGATGCCAAGAACAGGCTAAGACTTGGCTGAGTTAGAATATAACAGTACATCTATTTGTATTTCATTCTTTCTACCCCATGCCCCTTGTTGCAAAAGAAAAGATAAAAGGATGAACAAAGCCAAGAAAATTTAGGGGAAATTTCTCCTAACCAAGCCAGGGGAAGGCTTTTGAAAGAATTCATTAAGTATATTAGACCACAGTCTTCTCTGATTTCATTTGCCAGCCTTCCACAGGCCATATCCAGTTGAGGAAATGATGACTCCATCCTTAATTCAACTGGAGTTGGTCCATTAACATGCTTGTGTTTAAGAAACATTTCAGAAATAGAGAATAAAGACATCCTTTTCCCTCTAAAGCCTAAATCTGAAGGAAAGGCAACACTGACATGAGCACAGACTCTGCCAGAGAAGAAGGCATTTTATCTGATCATGGAAAGAAAGAGAAGAGGAAAGAGTAGTACAACCAATAGCATTTCCTTTTTATGCCATTTTTTGCCTGCCTTTTTCCTGAGACTTGAGTAAGTAGATTCATTTAAGGAAAGGAGATGATTCAAAGTTTCATGGCATTTTATATAATCAAAATTCTTCTTCCTTATTCTAGTTTCTCATCTAAAGTCCCCAGCTGACACTGTCCTTTCAGATGCTAGAGGTGGAGGTGGTGATGGGCCCGGTAGGATCTCTGGTCAACAGTTTTGTGAAACTTAATCTGTGGAAACACAATGGGAAAACTTTAATAACAAGACAGAAAAGGCGGTAATTCACTTTCCAGAGCTTAAGTCAGATCACCAAAGCCTAAAGTCAGCTTGCATGAGAACCTGAATGAGCTCCAGTAAAAGTATTGGTGTTGTTATTTTTTAAGTTTGGAAATCTATAAACAAAAGATTAAGATAGTATATGGGCATGAACTTAGCCTACTTGCCTTTTCGTTGGTGTGATTATCCTAGATTTATGTCTCAAAATAAGTAAATTCAAGCAGAAGTACAAGGATTCCCTATGCTAGTTTCTAGAACAGTTTTCTACATATTACTTTTAGAAAAAATAATGTTATATACACAAACTGAGCTGTTTTTAATAGTTGACTCTTCTATTTATCAGAAATGGATTTTGTTCCCACTGTCAAGTCCTGTGGGGTATAAAAGAGATCCCTTATGAGCCCAGACTATCTAGGACCTATAAGTAGAGAGGACATAAAATAAGTATCTAAACAACTGATACAAAGAAGAAAATGAAATGCCTTCAAAGGCTGCAAATCAAGAGTTAGGGGAGTTCAGAAGAGGGAGGGAGAGAATTTATGATTCTTTAATCTGTAACGTTTGTGGAGGAGCAGTGGTTACTCTATTCCCTTACATTGTCTTCCTCATCTATTTAATTACTATTTAAGAACCTATCACTACATGCAAATGTGGTAACCTTTTTCAGACGCTGTTTCAAACTGCAGAACATACATGCTCAGATGTGTTTAAAACCACAGGATAATCGTGGAACCAGAAACACTAACTCAAGAAAAGGCATTTGTTTGTATGATATTTGTTTGTATGTATTTTTTTTTTAAGCCTTTTCTTTACTATAAACCTGAAATCATATTCTGAATTCATCAGAAATCATAGACAAACAGTTGGACATCCCATTTATAATTCCTTATTGACTTTTATTACAGTCTCCACATATTTTGAATCACAAATTGTTAGTGATAGAGGAGGGATTGGGTAGGTAGCAAAGAAAAAATCCTGAGGCATCTGCAACACAGCATTTCTAAATCCTAGGACGGGCTGCTCATACAGTATCTGTCCACTCCTATGGACCTGAGTTAAAAAGCCCCTGAAGCTTAGCTGTGTAACAGCGATGGATCTTTCTTCCCAGGCTTGAGAGAAAGGTACTGGCAGGCAGCAGCATGAGAGAGGTGGCATCGGTTCCATTGACCAGGGAAAAAAATGGCCTTTCCCAAAAACTCTTCCAGTCTTAGCTGCAGATGATTCCTACCTAACAGATTTGACTTTTCTTCAATTCTCCTCTCTTCTCTTTCCACCCACAGATATCCCACAAAGCCTGTGGCACCAACCACTGAAACATATTTCTGAAATGCTCAGAGAAATAGTTGAAGACCAGACTCACAGGTAAGCAAATGCTGATGACTCCTAGGTCTGCTTCACATGTCGTTTCTCTGGACCCTTTTCTTCCCTTTAGCAAGGCCGACAGGCATTATTGGTCTGCAACCATGTCAGACAGGTAAGCACACTGCTGAGTAAGAATTGGAGGAAGCACAGAGCTGCACGATCACTTTGATCAGCTCAGAATAAACAGGCATGCGTATGTAAATACTCTGTATAGAAACTGTTCTCAGTTATGGCTAGTAGTAGATTTTGAAAAATATATAAGCATATCAATAAAAAGAATAGGCCCTAGAAAAAAAGTAGTGCCCACATGCTGCGAATCCCCCAGCTGTGCAGAAGAAAGATAACTCTCTGGTCCTTTGGTCTTCTCTCCAAGGAAGAAAAATTCTAAACAACTGTACAGTAGGATGAAATATTTCTTTTCCTCCTTCTTTGTAATAACTATTTATCTAAAATTTAAAAATTCTTTCTAATATTATGATATTAAGTACCCTCTTATATGTGTTATTTTCCTAGAATCAGTCACACTTAGGCTTTGCAAAGTTCTTTGTAACATAACACCCTTCAGCTTCCTCTTAACTTCCTTGCTTTTAGAGTATAAATATTTTATTCATTGTCTGTACTAGCTTACAAAACTGTCTTTATTTATTCTGTTTGCCAGTTTTCCCTCTTGAAATTCCCTGTAATCTCATCACAGAGCCATCACAGATTATGGGCATTGCTCTTGTGTTCATGATCACTAATGCAGAATTGGGTGCCAGTTACTCGCTTCTTTCCTCCACCGAGACTCTTACCAATAGAAGAGACAAAAAGAATTGGTGGCCAAGTAGGGACCAGAGTGTTGGCCATATCAAGACCTGCCACACCTGGCAGCCCCACCTGTATCCTTTCTCTGTTGAAGAGCAGGACCTAGACCCAAAACCTCATGGGACTCCAACCTAACTTAGATCTGCCTTAACTACCTGCAGGGAGGGCTCTGTGAGGGGTCCTGTACAGTAGGATGGAATGTGTCTTTCTCAGCCAGCCATATGGGACTGCCTCACACACTCAGTTACTGGTAGAAAAGAGGGAGCGAATGACCAGGCCCATCTCTGCAATGCAGGTCTTGAACCCTGATCCAGGCCTGATGCCCACGTGGAGTGCTAAGCTCACTGTCCATGAGATCTGCAGGGAGGAGACCCCATGGAGCCTCTTTCTTGCTTTTGAGATATCATAACCAAGCCCACCACTAACATGGCCCACGGAACGTCAGTTCTTCCTCTTGTGGGAAGGAGTAAGACTCCCTTTCCTTCCTTCCCTCCCCATTGTCTTACAAGCTAGACTTCAGAACATTTCATCCTTTCTGGGGAGAACTTGGACAGGAGAAACGCAGTAACCAGGGGAGGTGAGGACAGTCCTTAGAGCGTGGGGATTCCATGAGCCAAGCAGAGGAGTACAGACCCAAATCCAGCAAAGACAGAGCACTGCAGAGGAGCCCAGAGCTCTTCTGTTCCAGGGACTTCCCTAGTTCTTAAGGAAAGTTCAGAGCTAATGTGATCTCAGGCTAGTCTTGCTCCATTTTTTCCAGAGGATGTTAAAATGCTGATACTGTCACTGTGCAAAATGAACAGGTTCTTACCTTGAGCACATTCTACCCTTTAAACAGCTATTCCAACTCCCAGTTCCTAATGTGACAAAAGGATAGCTTCACAAAGGCTCTAACTTTTCAGCCTTTATGTATTTGTGATGACAGAAAAGAACACAATATGTAGCTCTCTAAAAATTCTTAATTGCCAAAATATTGACCAGAACCTTGTGTCATCAGAAAAGAAACAGCACATTTCTGCTTGTGCCCCTTCCCTGGTCTGCATCTGGACCCCAGGGGTTCCCCTCGTTTCTTGCTCTGCAGCTACCTCAGTGGCTGCCTTGTGGCAGGGAGGTCCCACTCTCCCCAGCAGCCCAGCTATTCAGGCCACTGCAGAAGGCAGAGAGGCACACCTGCAGATTCTCATCTCACATCACTGCTGCTGGCCATGGGCCAAAATTTTACTTTCAAAGATCTGTACTCACTCAGGTTCCCTGGATATAAAGATTTAAATGTCTGAAGTTCCCAGGGCACGTGAGGTTTTGAGAGGCATGCCTTTGAAGGGTTCGGAGTGGCATTGTGAGCTGTTTTTCTGCGTCTAACTTGTATTCCTTGCAAGTTGTACTTCAGTGGATAAGAACAATTTAAACCAACTGTTCGCAAACATTACAGTTGCTTTAAGAACCAAAAGGAAAAAGAAATCAAGTTGCCTGGCTGCCATGTGTTTTGGTTCTGTTCCAGGTCCTACGGAGGCCCCTTTGAGAGCTGGTTTTTGTTCGTTCACTTTGGAGGATGGGCTGATATTGCAGCTGAGCAGTTACTGATGTCGGAAGGCGAACCCCCTGATGCCTTGTTGTGGCTCTTGGCATTCAGCTACAGCCCACGTGACGGGAGTCAGAAGAGAGCACAGACCATGGTGGGTGGCAGTACCCACTGTGTGTGGCGTTCAGGTTCGGTCTTCCCGGAGCTGAAAAAGGGTCCTATAGGAAGGGACCCTATAGTGGGTTTGGCTTCCACTGACCCCCAGGTATCTAAGCACTGAGCGCTCCAGTTTCATTACGGTAGCGTGCAGATGTCACCTGGATGAGTGACTGAGTGGGGGCTGGTGGTTGGAGACAGTTTCCTGTGTTCACAGAGCTGACTGGAAACCAGGCATTGCCACTCTGCTCTCCTGGGAAGCACCGAGGAGATGAGGTGCAGCTCTCCAGTCTCCCAGGTCATTCTATCTGTTCTTGCTCAGCTGCCTTGGCTGCCCTCATCTACAGACGTGCCTGACCCGGGGCTGCACCCTCCAGGGGATGCTGTTCATAGTCTGACCACTCTTCTGAGGAGCCCTGTCCTCTTTCCGATCAGCGACCTGGCTATATCTGCTTCCGTCTTCACTTACCGCTCTCTTGGATTGTTCAGCAGATCCTCACATTACCGGCTTTGTTTAGAATTCTTACTAAAGTAATCACATGATATTAACCACTTTGCTTCTGAAAAAGGACTTGGTCATTTTCTAAATAATAGAGCAGCTAAATACAGGCCTGGCTAACTATCTGTGGCAAAGACAGTTGTTATTTTATGTGGAATATAATAATTACAGGAAGCAATGCTCTGATTAAAGGCACTGGCACCTCCCTTGCAAACATTTATTTGTTGGTTTTTAAAACTTCAACTGCCAGTGCTTTTTGCTGATTTTAATCATTAAAGGGAGCAGGTTCCTTTATGTAAAGAGCAGCACTCCTATTTGCTTGATGTTTTCTGTTGTTTGAAAAAACTAGAGACCAGTACAGATATGTCTGTATATTATACTTGTTTAAAGGCTTGCATGACAGGGTCAAGAGTTTGGGATTTTAAAAAGTTAAAGTTTGGCAATAATTTATTTTGGATAAAAAATAGAACACTATTTAGAACTAACATAAATCTACATATGTATCTGAGGATCGCTATCTGATTAAAAAGAAAGCTTACTATTTCTTCCCTCTTAAAAATATCACATTAAACTAATGAAGGAAAATCCTAATATATGTTTTCATGATCTTAATTTGGATAGTAATTAAAATGTGTGAAGCTCTATTGATTCCTAAAGCCCTCTTATATATACTTTATATATGTATAAGCTAAGTTGGTAAGTTATGTGTTAAATTCCATATCGATCATAGAAATTAACAGATTCACTTTTGAAGTACAGAGAACTAGATCATCTGATAAGATGTATTTCTAGAAAGTTCTGCATTGGCACATCTTTCCACTAGTTATGTTGCTCCTTTTTAAAATAAAACCTATGCAGAGTTCTTACTCGGAGGATGCTTTGGCGTCCTGGATAAAAATGGACTAGCACACTCAGAGTAGGTTAGTGCCATTATGTCCATTTCCTTCCTAGCTGTTCTGTCAGAGGTAGCCATTTATTTCACCTTGTGATTGAAGTCCTGCTTCACGTTTTGATCCCAGAATCTCTTCCTCCCTGCTGTGCCCCACCTGAGGCATTGGCATGTATGCTGTGCCACGGAGCAGGTGGGGCCCAGTTTCCCTAGTTTAACTAGTAGTACATACCTCCTACTCTCCTAGGTTTGTGAGCTTTAATACCATTGGTCTATTGGATGACTTAAAAAACTGTCTTTTGAAAGCATGACTGTGAGCTTTGATCAAGCTCAACAATATCTGTGCCTTTGCCTTAAAAGGAGCAATTAAATCAGGTACTATGTTATACACAGTAGGATACCATGGCTGGTATTGTTGCCTCTGCTGGCTGTCCTTGAGGTTCACGATCAGGGGAGCAAGGAGTAACTATCCGTGCCCGGAATGTGCACTGCTGCACAAAGGCCTGCCCCTCTCTGCAGACCGTGCTCCTGCCCGCCAGTGTTCATCTTCCTTCGCTAACTTTGAATTGGATCGTGATAAAAACAAAAAACGTCTATATTTGTATACTCTTAAGAATTAGGCAAGAGTTTATACACTTTAACCCTATCATTCCATTCCTGGCAATTATTCTAAGGAAGCAATTAAACATCCTTATGAAGATATATGTACAAGAATATCACAGCATTGTTCATGATTGCAAAAATTGGAAATGGCCTAAACTTTCAATAGTAAGCATTCTGACTAAATAAAGCATGGTACATGCTAGCTATGGAATAGCATTCTACCATGAAAAATCATGTTCTTAAAGAGTATGTGCTATAGATATGGTAAATTGCTTAAAGTACATTGTGAAGAGAAAGCTTTAAGAGAGAAAATATTGTGTGTAGTGATTTCTGTGTTCACAAGGCATAGAAAAAAGATGAGAAGGCTATAAACCTTGTTTTTAACAATGAGTCTCTAGATGGTGGAGTTATACGTCATTTTAATTTTTTTCTTTTTACCTTTTTGCTTACATTTTCTACTGTGAGCATATATAAATTTTCATGATGCAGGATAAAAAGTAATACTTAGAAAAGAATGCTTATTTCTTTCTCCTGAAAAAATTAGAAAGCATTTAAAGCTATTGGCATCAGGGAGGCATTTGAAGGGAAAAAACAGTCTGGGATGAAATAGAAAGGAAGATGATCAAGTCTTAGGGAATACCGGACAAAAAGAAAATGGATATGAAGGCATAACTTCTTAAGCCCTGACATTTTTGTAGACCCGTTTAGATCGCAAGACGGTCTTGGGCTCCTGTAGATGGCCATCCGCCGAGGGCAGGCTGGGCCCAGCTGAGAGAAGAGAGATGGTAAGAGTGGCCCTCTCCTGTCGGAACACTGCCATTCTCCATGGAAGAGCCCCGCGGTGCAGTTTCTCACGGTCCTGTATTGTCAGAATAGCTCACACAGCACTCCTAGCATACTGGAGTTTATGACAGACTTCATTGAATGAGGCCTCAACGTCCAGAAAAAAAGACCCACACAAAATCCATAAAATTGGTCATGGGAATTCTTAGAATAGGCCTAAGTATTCTTTAAAAAATGATGGAACGTAGCTGTTCATTAGTTCCATGTGGCATTTTGGATCTATGGCTTTCAGTTTTTTGCTTTGTTTTCCAAGTTACAATTTGATGTACCATTCTTACAGCAAGCAGAAATCTCAGCATAAAATAAATATTTTTAATGTAAAAACAACCCACATACCTATAACAATCAATTATTATGTGGATTCTACAGACTCATGACTACTGCTTGAGCTTTAAACTTGTATGAACAGACTATCCCAGTGTCTAAAACTCTGTGTGTGTGTGTGTGTGTGTGTGTGTGTGTGTGTGTATGTGTACGTACGTCCGTCCGTCCATCCGTGTCTGTGTCCGTGTGTGTGTTCGTCCTCCTCTTTCCCACCCCACTCCCAACTATAGCAAAAGGCAAAAGGCAAACCTCATTCTTACCCGAACACTGGCACAGTGGCAGTCTGCTTGCATGGGGCTTTAACTGATCTGTGGCTGTGATAGTGAGCTAGCCTTCAAGAAGCCTTTTTGTTCTTTTTCTCACAAAATAAAAATCTGACTACATTTTGCTTAAGACTTTTCTCTGTTTCCTTTCATACAAAAAAGGTCAATTCCTGGCATGGTGCCCTAGCTGCTTAGTGAGCGAGGCGAAAGAAAGTCAAGAAAATTCCATTCCGCCCATTTGAATTTGTGTGGAGCAATGTGTAAACTGAGACATGGGCCGCCTCTGTCTGCCCTCCCTCAGGCACCGGTTCTCTTCTCTTTCAGGGAGTTGCTTCAGAGCTCCAGATAAATCCTAGAACCATACTTGTCCTGACTCTTCTCTAATCTCTCACCTTTGAAATCATACTTCCCAGGTAGAGGTGAAGTCAGTGCTTGGCCGCCTCATGAAGCTGCTCAGAAGGCCAACCCTCTCGGCCAGGGAGCTACAGACAGCAGCAGGAGAAAGCCAAGGCGGTGACCCCAGGCCGCCTGCCTGTCGACAGTTGATCAGGTGCCTTCTCCTGAACTTCCTGCTCTGGGCTCCTGGAGGCCACGCAGTTGCCCGGGAAGTCATCGCCCTCGTAAGTCTCCCCTTTTCTAGCATCCTAATTCTCATTCACATTCTACCCAAGGGTCAGGCTTTTGAAGAGTGTGCGTGTGTGTGTGTACCAGGATACTGTCCAATCATGGATGGGTAGGCAGTGAGGTGGACAGCTGGGACAGACCCCAGAACCTGCCCAGCACAACAGCTTCATGTCACAGAAGAGAAAATGGAGGCTCAGAGAAATGAGGTGACTTCTCCCGGGTCACATGGCTTACTGCCCGAGCCTGTAGTAAAAGCTAGGTCTCCTGTCTCCCCCTTCAATGCATGAAGAGAAATAAGACTTCAGTGACAATGTGCTCACTGCAGTAGTTCAAAGAATTTTGTTCATTAAATACAAAGAGTCCTTCTTGAAGTCTAGCTGACATAGGGACTAAAGAATGGTTCAGGTCAAAAGTGAGCAACATTTCATGGCATTGGATTAGCCAGTGATTTCTTGGATAATAACAGTAGAGGCACAAGCATCAAAAGAAAAAATAGATGAACTGAACTGCATCAAAACTAAAAACTTGTGTGCATCAAAGAATACTCCCAAAAGAGGGGAAAAACAAATCACAGAATGGGAGGAAAATATTTGGAAATCACATATGTGGTAAGAATACCTAGACTATGTGAGGTATTCTTACAACTCAACAACAGAAAAATAACCCAATTCAAAAATGGGCAATGGATTTGAACAGACATTTCTCCAAAAAAGATGTACACATGGCCAATAAGCACACACAAAAAAAATGTTCAACATCACTAGCTATTAGGGAAACGCAAATCAAAACCACAATGAGGTATCACTCCACACCCAGGAGGATGGCTGTTATAAACAAAACATAACCAAAAGGTGGACACATCCCAAATGTCCATCCGCAGGTGATGAATGAACAAAATGTGGCCCGTACATACAATGGAATATTCAGAATGAATGAATGAAGCCTTGACTTATGCTACAACATGGATATACCTTCAGGGCATTATGCTAAGTGAAATAAACCAGTCACAAAAGGATAAATATTGTATGATTTCACTTATATAAGCCACCTAGAATAGATAAGTTCATAGAGACAAAGTAGAAGAGAGGTTACCAGGGGCTGAGGGGAGGGAAGGATGGAGAGTTAGTATTTAATGGATACAGAGTTCCTGTTTGGGATAATGAAAAAGTTCTGGCGATGGATAGTGGCTGTGGTTGTACAAGATTGTGAATGTACTTCAAGCTACTGAATTGTACACAATGATCTGTTGTGTGTGCATTTACAAATTGCACACCTTCGAAAGCCATTTGGGGTAGGAGCACTCCATTGATGAAAGCTAAAAAACGTCCGTATGTCTTTGTACCACACAGTTTTATCTCTGTCCAAGTATAAGTTGTAATAGTCACCCTTCAAC
This sequence comes from Pteropus vampyrus, assembly GCF_000151845.1. Lineage (NCBI taxonomy): Eukaryota > Metazoa > Chordata > Mammalia > Chiroptera > Pteropodidae > Pteropus > Pteropus vampyrus. The sequence goes on from NW_011889246.1 coordinate 798,481, forward strand.
CACTCCCTGGTGATCAAGGTCAACATCAGCAGGGATAAATCGTGTTGACAGCATGTACGCTTGATGTATTGTGATGAAAGTGGTACTTTACCTCTGTAGTCTTCTTCCCCAAAACCTATAACCCCAGTCTAATCATGAGGAAAAATCCAAACAAACCCCAATTGATGGACATTTGACAAAATATCTGACCAGTACTACCCAAAACTGTCCAGGTCATCAAAAACAAGGAAAGTCTGAGAAACTGTTATAGCCAAGAGGAGCCTAAGGAGACAGGACAACTAAATGTAATGTGATATCTTAGGTGGGATCCTGGAACAGAAGGACATTAGAGAAAAACAGAGGAAATCTGAATAAGTTTGGACTTTTTAGTTAATAAAAATATATCACTATTGGTTCATTAAGTCTGACAAATATACCACACTAATGTAAGATGTTAATAATGAGAAAACTGGATGTGGGGGATGTGTGATTTCTGTATTATCTTTTCAGTAAAACTATAAATCTAAAACTTTCAAAAATAAGTTGTTTTAAAAAGTCAACAGCAGGCATTTTTGAATCATGAAAGTGTTGGCAGCATTTTTGTCACGTGACCACTGACCTCCTGCCCATGCTCTGGACACCTGTGGGAGCCTGCCCGCTCCCTCTCCCTGGGGAGCACCTGTTCTGCTCCTCTCCCGTCCTGTCACCCTGGGATTGAGAACACAGGCCAGGGAGATCACAGCCCAGCGCTGCCCATGGCGTGTAAGAGAACGTGACCCAGATAAAGCTCCTCAGAGACACCCAAATCTCTGCTTCAGTCATCTCTGCCTCATTTCCATCTGTTCCAGGCAAACAGTCCACATTCAAAATGGACCACACTCAGTACTCACTCACAGAGAAGCTGCTGTGATGAAGAAGCTAGATCATGTCACAGAGTTCAAGTTTGCTGCCTGTACCAGGCAGCCCATTTCCAGAAAACAGTTCAACCTCAGCCATACATTAATACCTGATGCTGAGGGAACACGGAAAACCCCAGTGCATCTTCATTAAATTTTATAAGTAACTCAGCTGCAAAAATTCATTAAAGGATAAAATGCCAGTGTTTCTCGTCATGCACTAGCTTCTTAGCAGGTGGGTGCTAACTATCTGGGCATCTTGAGCCCATCGTAGCTCAGAGAGCTTTCTGGACACTATCTTTACAGATGTTTTGAAACTGTTTTTACTAACATACCAGCCTTCCTAACTCAAAAGCTTTTCTGCAGTGGTCGCCTGACAGGCTAAAGGCAGCTTGGCTAGTGCAGCTACAAACAGGACAGATGGAGGAGTCCTCTGCACAGTGCCAGCCTCTCCTGGGCTTCTCCTCGTCTTCTCCCTTCTCGTTAGTTCCTCTCTCTGCAATCACCCTGGAAGGAGCCCTGAGTCAGGTCTGCTTGGCCTGGGAGCAGGTGGCGGCCAGACTGTAGACATAATTGGCTTTGGTGGGCAACCTTTCTGTGCCAGCGGCTCTGGCTTCACCACCCTGGGACCTAGGCCCAGGCCCAGCTCTGATGTGAACTCAGGCCCAAGCAGAGCCAGCCCCCATGCCTGGGTCCTGGTCTTGTCCCTTTTGTCTCAGCATCAGCTTTGGAGAGCTGTGAATGCTCCCGGCTGGGGGACCTAACAGCAGGGGCTGTGTGTCTGAGCCCTGTCTCTTCACTGCCTTCCATGCCCTCTCTGAGTGGGGACCCCATCTTGCTGAGTAGCTCCATTTCATTACAGGCGTCTTATTCCTCTAGCTCCTCCTGCTGTCCCTCCCCCACCCCTGGCCAGCCTCTGCCAGCCCACTGCTTCCTGGGGCTCCTCACACAGGCCCCAGGATCCACTCGCGCTGGCCTTTGGCTTCTGAGAGTTTCCGCCTAACTCATTCCTCAGATTCCCCGTGCCTTCCTATCTCTTGTCCTTCTGCTTTTTTACCCCACTCTCTTCTCTTTGTCTACCGTCCTTACTCTCTTCTCTGCACCTCTGATGAGGATGAGGCAAGAACAGCCTGGTTGGTGTCTGGATTCCTCCTGCCCTTGAGGTTTATCCTCTCCTGCCTCCTGGCCTGAGTTCATGTTTCTCTCTCCTTCCCCTTCCGTCTTTGGTGGCTGGACCATAGCAATAACAGCTAAAAGTTAGCTAGAATCTGAAATACGGAGTTCAGTCCTGTAGTTGCTGAACTCAAAATGAACTTAACCCGTCTACTGACACGCCTCGACCAAGCCCTGCAAGGATGCAGTTTCCAACCTCGGCTGCAGTTAGGTTTCTGTATGTGACTGGAGACCTTGAATGGTACAGTGTGGGAGTTGAGTTGGTTTGCAAAGATGATGCAAAGATGATGTGTAATTAGATCAGGTGACCTCCACATTCATCTGTAATGGCTATGTTTCCCTGCTTCTGGCTTGGGGGAGCCCCTGGGATCACTGGGCAATGGTGCAAGAGGCAGTCTTCACCTAATCTACTACTAAGTAGTAGATTAATTGTTTTGTTATTAAGGTGTACCAGGGAGGCTCATGTTATTTCATCCACAAAGGACAGAGACTGCATGTGACGAAACTCATCTACAGCATCTGTGGTTTCTGAGTAAAAACCAAGTGATGACAATACAGCCACCAAGAGCCACAGTGAACCCCACCTGAGCTGGCAGCCTGCCCCCTTCCCCCTCCAGCAGAGCCCCAGTAGATGGCTGAGTCTAACGCTGGAAGTATGCCCCCACCCCTCCCATGCTGCGCTCACCGAAGCTCACATGAGGCCAGACTGTCTGCCTTGACTGACAGAGATGGGTGCCAGGAAGGGTCCTGGGCTTAGGGTAATTCCAGGGGAACTAGGATGGCTGGTCACCCTACCAGAAGAGCCTGATGTGGAAACAGAGAGGAAGCTATCTATGGGCTGCTGTGGCTACTTAAATATTTGATGGAGGGTTCAATATAAACTAATACCCATAAAACAAATATGTAGATTACTCTAAAAAACCAATGGCTTCTTAATGTGGCATATGTCTAAAAAAATCACAATAAATTCTTCATGCAGCTAAATTGTGAGATTCTTGCCCTTCCCTTTTTGCTGAACTTAAATTCTTAGGAAATTACTTATGGGCACTAACAACTCAATGCCTTGAGGCTGTATTTAGTGGGACTAACAATTCCTGCATTTCCTGCTTCCCTTGAGAATCAGGTGTTAAAACCTTATGCCTTTAAAAAACAAGTGGCCTGGTTACTGACCCAAGAATGCCATTTGTAAAGCTGTTCATGTGAAAACAGGTGGCATTTTCCTTTCAGCATTTTCCAGTTCTCATATTAGTGTAAGCCTTTTACAGAAAGTCAAGCCCCAGCATGTTTATTTGCTTTTTCTCCCCAAAGCGTGTGACTGGCATTCCAGGAACTGTGGTGCTTGCTTGTAGCCATTCTTTCAGGACAGCGTGATCATCAGGAAATGACTCTGCTCAGTGGATGGCCAACCTCTGAGAACAGACTTGCTTTGCTAGTCACCTTGAAAACAAAACAAGAGCCCTTTGGAGCTGACAGGAATGCGGCTGCTTTTTTGAGGCAGGATGGTTACAATTGGTCCACTGGACAAAGAGACGAATCTGTCTGGAAAGTGTTTTAATTTGGCTTCTCTCTGTCCTCATTGCAGATGGCTCAAACTGATGAGGTAACCCATGAGATTATTGGCTTTCTCGACCAGACCTTGTACAGATGGGATCGTCTTTGCGTGGAAGCCCCAACATCAAGAAAACTGGCCAGAGAGCTCCTTACAGAACTGCACGCAAAAGTCTAGCACAGATTCGTTGAATGTTTAGCTGCCATGCAGGGCCCAGGCTCTCTGGAGCCACTTGATGAAATGATGGGATCACTTTATGTTATGAATAGCCTCTGTGAGCTGTAACAATGAGCCATAAATATCTTGGCAAGATCTGGCAGCACATAGTTTAGAAAATGAGAAGACAGGTTCTTTAGCCCAAACTCAGTCAGATTTATTCACTAATGACTTGGATTATGCCTTTAGCACTCTGTGTACCTACTCAACCTCGATGTCAGTTAGAGAATCACTAAAGAAAAGGCTTGGATGGGAGGACAGATTTTTGTTTCCTGTTTTTCCCTTATCAAAGCAAGGTGCACAACTATTTGAGTGTTTCAAAGTCTTTTGATTAAGAACTTGATATGAACCACTGATCAGTTTAGAAAGTTATCTTAATCCTTTTCCACACATCTCTTTTTTAGAAGTCAGGTCGTTTTTGGTGTTTCTTTTGTTTTATTTTTTATTTTTATTTTTGCAGCAGACAAAGTAGAGGGTTTTTTTTAAGGAAATGGTACCAAGCCAGGAGACACAGCTGAGCTAAGCACTCAAAGATCTGGCTCCCCGAAGGCCTCTAGGAGATAGGTTATTATAGAGGAAAACTCATTAGTAGCTGAGAGAGCTGGGGTCGTGGACTCTACTGATTGGTTGGAGCTAGGATAGGAGGCAGTTGATAATTGCATCATGATGTCAGTCATGGTGTCGTTCAGTCTGGTTTCAAGGGGATGCTGGTAGGGTCATTCCATCTTCATGGGTATGGAGCTGCAAGATGTCATCTTTAGTTTGACCAAAACTCTGTTTCTGGTCAGTAGACCTGAGGCTTTTTTCCTAAGTTACCATTGGAGGCGATCTAAGTCCGTCATTGTCCCGGTGGTGCTGGGGGGCCTTGGTCCTTTCTGCTGACGCAGTAAAGAATTAGAGATCAGCAAAGTTTAGGAAAAGTAAGATTTATTGAAGTATGTTTCAAGAGAAATGGGTTACACCAGAGAGGGCTGTAGCCTCCTGGTGTTTATTTTAATCCACAGAGATTTGAGATAAAGCCACACTCTCTTGTTTCCCTAAGAAATTCTTCAGCAACAGGCGTTCCCCTGGGGCACCCCCTGGGCAGGCCAAGGGGAAGGAGAGCCCACTGAAGCCCAGTAGCAAGTAGTTGTGACAGCGACCACTAGTGAATGGCAGGCAAGTGTGCTGGCCCTGCCGTGGAGAGCAACCGTGCTTAGCAATAAAATGAAAACAGTTCTAGTGCTAACTCTCTTTGCTTTATGTTTACTAAACACTGACTGCTACCAAAAGAGTTCATATTGCCTCAAAGATGGCTGGTGGGAGGGTACACAACTTGTTCTAGAAACGGAAGAGATTACATATCAGTTGTCTTGTTAAGTGAAATGGGAACTGGAAATTTCTAATAAGGAATTGGTATCTCCAAGGTTAATATTTGTTTCACATGAGTTGAAGATATTTTTTCTTTTTAGGTTTATTCTTGTATTGATTGTATGCTCTTTTGTGTATATTCTGTCAAGTGAGTCAGATTTTCTTTTATGCATTTGATGTATGTATTAGTAATCTCTGAATCTCCCTGTCTTGGCTTCTGTTTGAAGTATGAGTAAAGTTTTGTTAGATTGGAGGTTGAGCTTTTAGGAGAATTATTTGTTTCAGTATATGCATCCACCCAAAGATCTGAAAAATTCCAAGAACTTTTGACCCGAGCCTGCCTTTTGAGAAATGTTACCGTGTGAAAGGTATACTGTTAAAATACTTTCACCCCAACTGCCATCATCATTACTTTCATATGCTTCACTTGGAGTTCAGGACACCTCACCTATGTTGACTTTTGCCATAGAAGCTGTGATCAGTCTCTGTGGACGTGAAGAAAAGGGCTCAGTGTGGTGGTGGCCAACAACTCTCGAAGCGAGCGCCCACTGAAAACTGACCTTCCTTTGTGGAGTGTGCTTCCATGTGGACATCCATTCACACAGTTTCATAGCAAACAATAAAAACAAGATGGTTCTCCACCTCAGACCATTGAAGCTGGATTCTGGAAGATTTCTTTCCTGTCCTGACCACACCTCAGCCTTTTTGTAGTATGTCCCAATCCCTTTACAAAGCCTCTGAGTTCTCCCAAGCCTCGGCCATTTGAGCTGGCCACCGAGCAGACTGACTGAGCTGGCAGAACTTCAGTCTTCACCTCGGTGAATGCCCAGCAGCCTGGCCATTCCCTGTTTTCCGTGAATCTTCACTGTCTGTGAAGACTTTCTACAAGGAGATAGTAGGCTCTGGTTTACTGACTGATGTTATTTTCTCCCTTTGCCTTCCCCTGCCTTGACAAAGGTGCTGACGAGGCGGGGAAGGCTCCCGGTGGAAACGAAGGAAAGCCGCGTGGTGAAGGGTGGCGTCCCCCAACCCAGATGAGTAGCCGGGAAGCCATGCCAGAACCGCTGACTCCTTTGGAAGCCGGAGTCACTCATTCCGTTCACTGTCGTGAGGGTGAGCACAGATGGCAGAGAGTACACAGTGGACGGGTAGGGAGTGACACCCTCCCCTTGAAAACCAAGGATGGATCCTTTGTGTGTCCTCAGCTCTTCAGCAGGCCCATGCCCAGACTCCAGGAAAGAACCCAGTCAGCATAGAAAGAGACGGGCTGGGATGTATTCAGTAAAGTCTACCTACTTTTCCTGTTGCCTTGAATTTTTGGGAAAGTTCAGACATGGATTCTTTCAATTTTTTTGAAATATGTTCATAGAAATAAGAATCTAGCTAAAAATGGGCTCTGGCGAAAATGCACAGTGAACCCACGAAGACCACTAAGCCTTATTCCCTCACTGGAGAGCTAAGCACTGAGGCCTGAGGTGCATGTCAAGTGGCATGGCTGAGAATAGAGGCCACATTGGGGGTTTGCTGGAAGTGGGGTTCTTTCCACCACAGCATCTGTGCCGGACATATGCTTTCTGCTTCTGCCAGCAGAATATCTGACAAAGAGTGGCTTAAACAAGGAAGACACCTGATGGCCTCAGACACAGACTCCCAGAAAACTGGCTCCTTCAGCCACTCAGCAGTGTTACAGCTTGGAGCTGGCCTCACTGAATTTCTGCTGGCTTTCCTCTCCATGTTGCAAGAAGGCTGCCAAGCCTAGGCTTTGCTGGCAACATCCGAGAAGGAAAAGGACAGCAGGTTTCCTCATCTTCCCCACCAGGTACACCAGACCTGCCCTTAAATCACAGGCAGAACCCAGCCACAGAAGGATGGGGAATGCGGCTGCCCTGATGGGCTAAGACCAGGGTCAGATTTATCAGGACACCAGTGAAGCTTGAGCTTCAGGGCCTTTCACTGCCCGGCCACTTCTAAGGCTCTGGAAGAGGCCCCAGCTCCCTTGGCCATTCATTTTTTTGTAAAATTTGTAAAGAGATTTTAACTGCAACCAGTAAAAGTAAGTCTGTACATTCCTACCTACTGGGCATCACAGGGTTGGCCATGGGCACTTCCAGAGTCCAGCTGAGGGGACTCTGAGGTTGCTTATCATCACTTTAGAGCAGAGTCACTGTGGCCATCCTAGTGAAAAGAACAGCTTCCAAGAACTGTAGCTCAGGTAGCCTGAGACACAAATGCAGGTCCAGGGGCCATGTCATCTGAGATATGTGGGTACACAGGAGAAACAAGAAGGGATGTGTGGGAGGAGTCCTTCCCAGTCCTATAGTTTGGGTCTGTAATGAATTTGACAGAAATTTTCAGAGATCTGACAACAGCTTTAAAATTTTACATTACTAATAGCTAGCTATGATGTTCAGAAATTTTCTTAAGCCTTAATAATGAAGTTTTTTATACAGCATGCTGGAGAAAAGACTGAATTATCTTTCTCTTCTCTTTATAGAAAATGCATAAAATCACTGTCCTAAGAAGAGGTGATCAAAAAGGACAGAGCCAAAATCTGTAGGGAGAAAAGGCATTATAGAGCACACATTCACATAGGTTACATTATGCATTGGGACTTTGTGACATTTGTAGAATTGTTACCATTATAAAGTTTATAATTTGTCCTACATTATTTCATTCTAAATAAAAAGTCACAGTTGTGCCTACCTTTGTATTTATAAAATAAAATCTTTCTTAGAAAAAACTTCACTCCCCAATTATAGAAGCTTCAGGCTGCATAAAATCTCCATAGCTCTGCCCCTGAAAAAGACCAATCATGGTTTATCCTCTGGGCCTGGGAATATTGCCACCAGATAACGTAAAAGCTGGGGTCCCATTGCCAAGGAAGAAAGGAGTGACTGTAGGGCAGGCAGAGGTTGCTCAAACCAAATGAAATGTATCATATACATGTATGTTTTTCCATAAGCCTGATGTGAATATCACCTCTCAGTATAATCTGAATTGTTCTGTGCATTGTTCCCCGTCTCTGAAGACAGAACTCGTCCCACAAAGCACAGCCCACATCCTCTTGCTCGCTCTGCTATTTCACAGATTCTTGGCCCTTGCGCTGCAGCCTCCATAGGCTCCCCTGGGAGATGGAATCTGCCCAGCTCCATTTGGTGGCTCATGCTTCACTGTGGCTACTTACAGGACCCCAGGTGGCCCTGCTTTACTGAGGCCAGACAGCATACACGAGCTTTCTGAATGGTCAGTTTTCTTCCTGACATGGGACACTGGAGGCCTCTTATTTCCAGAAGGCATCTGAGAAAGCAGATGGCAAATGGATAAGCCACGTTTCTGGAGAAGCCCCTTGCCTGAGCATCCCAAGGGCTGGCTCTGTTTTATTGGTGTTTTAGCCCTTCTCGCTGGTGGGACAGGAGTGCTGGGACAAAAATGGGAAAATAGCCAGGGGACAAAAGAAAGGCACGTTTTTTGTTGAAGTGCAGGAGTCAAGAACAGGGACTTGGGGGAGGTGGAGAAGATGCAACCACAGCAGCGGGCCAGGAATGCAAAGAAAATTGGACCTGAGCCTGTCCTGTTCCCCAGGGGTGGAGGCAACGCCGTACTACATGCAGAGTGAGAACAAGCGTGGGGAACGTTCCTCTTTATTTGACAAGGAATCCAAGTTGATTTTGCTTTCCAAGGAAGAAGAGAAATGAATGTTAGCTGTGCCACTCGCCTCGCCTTTCTTATTTCCTCTCTTTCAGCCTGTTACCACCCCTAACCACTGCCGAAAGTGCTGGTAATGGGCTTCTTTCCTCTGACTGGGTTTTAACACGAATTCCACGGACTTTGTCAAACAATTCTAAGTCATTAATCATCACCACAACATTTTACTCCTACAGAACCAAAATTAAGTCAAAATAAATGAGCATCTTAAAGCCGCCTTCTAAAATCCAGTTCCACAATTCATTGATACCATGGGTCTGATCGTAACCCTCACATACAAACTGGTATCAAAGCAAGCTTATAAAAATGTAGGACTTGCTTTTCCCGGTCTTGACGCAATCACGGCATCTTATATTTGGTGTTTTGGATAGGAAACGTATTTTCTCTGATACTGAACGTTTCACATGCCTTAACTTTTCTGTAGAAGTAAACGTCTCATGAATCAGTGTTGAAAATCTCACTGGCCTCTGGTGCTTCTCACAATATGAATCCCTATTTGTCAACCAGGATTCTTGGCCAGAAGCAACAGAAACAGACACAATGTTGAAAGGAGAAGGGAATTTATCAAAAGGGTATTTAAAAGCCCACAGAATTATCAGGCAGACAAGGCTTAGTGCCGGCCAGCCAGCAGCAGCACCCACAACCCAGCTTCACAATGGCCTCATGAGACTCCTGCTGCTGCCACCGAATCCTGCACTGAGAACCTCTGTAGCTCCTGCAATGTCTGTTCCTCCGATACGGAGACAGGCCCCTATGCCCCACTCTGAAGCACTGACCAGTCTCCACTGGTGTGTCTGACTAGGGGAGCCCAGGTCCTGCCTGCACTTTGGCTGGATGGGAGCTGTGGAAGCAAGCGTCCTACTTGTTTCCTTTCTGTGCCATCACTGGATACCACCCAAGGGTATCTTCCACGTACAAGAAGGGGTCAGAGCCTGGGCAGCTGAAAAGAGTGAAAAACGTCCACAACACTATGTATCATCTATTCTTTAAGTCTCTTCTAGAGCATTTGTGAAGGACAGATCGCATGAAACAGCCCACACTCAGCAAGGAAAGGCAGAGGAGAACCCTTGGCACCAAGCCAGTCTGCAGGCATCTAAAGCCACATAGCTCCAATGCGACACTGTCAGCCCTGTGGACCAGTAGGTCTCTGTGGAAAGTGCTGGCATATGCATCGCAGGTTGTGAGCTGCATCCCTGGCCTCTCCCCACTAGGTGCCAGCCCAGTAGTGACAATCAAAACTTCCTGCTGACATTGCCAAATGGCCCCTGGAGAAAACCACCCCCTGCTCCCACAGTTGAGAACCACTACTTAACTGGTGGCTTTCTCCTTCTGGAAAGACATCCCGGATAGAAGTACTAATTGTTACAGAGATATGAATTAGACATAATAGGATCCTAATAAGACAACTAGATAATCTGATTCCAAAATTCATATGGAAAAATAAACATTCAAGATCAGCCAGAAAAGTAGTGTAATGGAGTAGAACAAAGTGCACCACATACTGGCACATTTTCTAAAGCCTGAGTTATTAACAACGGTTTGGTGGGACCCAAGAGAGGGAGCACTGGAGAATGTTCTCCTCGTGGCTCCAGCCAACAGTTCTCAGCCTCCTCTCACTGGTCTGGGCAGCGCCTGACTTGTCAGGCCCATCCCCTCCCCGACAGTGTCCCTCGGCTTCTCCTCATCCCCAAAACGCTGGTTTCTGCTCGACCCTTGATCTCTTCCTGGTGGGCTTTGACATGTCATCTCTGTGCAGAGAGGGACCACACCCCTCTCCTGGACCCACTGCCCATCAGGTGTCTCCCCACCTGGAGGTCAGCCGACCATCGCAGAAAACGCGTCCAAAGCCGGTTCTACCAGCCCCTCCCATCCCACCAAACGCAGTGTTCCCAGGGCAGTTGATGGTAACTCTATCGTTCCAGTGACTTGGGCCCGATTCTGTACTTATTTTGGATTCTTCTATGTCACCCCACCTCAAATCCATTAAGACATTTCTGAACTTGATCATTTCTTGCCTTCCACCTCTGCCACCATCCTCGGCCCGGTTTCCCTCCCGCCCTCGCACCCTGCAGGCTCTCCGAGACTAGGACTTTCCAGTGTGATCACGGCACAGCACTGCTGAAAGCACTCCAGAAGTTCCCCTCTTCACTCAGAGTCCAACATTCCTAAAGTGGCTTTCAAGGCCCTAGATAATCTGAATCTTTTTTACTCTCTGACTTCATCTAATATTCTCTAGGACCCCTTCACCTATCCGCCCCACCCGCTCCAGCCGCCTGAGCCCCCTGACAGTTTCTCAAATGCATTCCAACCCCAGGGCTTTTGCATGGGTTTTGCTGAACCCCCACCCACACACATGGCCAGCCCCTTGCCTGCTCACATGTTGCCACCTCCATGAAGCACCCCTGACCATCCCACCCACCACCCTTAGCCTGCACTACTTCAGCTTTGGTCCCTAACACACGACACTTTCTAGACACCACAATATGTATTATGTTTACTCATGTATCATAATAATTATAATAAATTATGCATTGTGTTTACTCTTCCTTAACTGTTTCGACTACAAGTGCCTGGAATAGTTGCAGGCATACAATAGGTGCCCAGGAAATATTTGTTGAATTAATCTGCATGGGGATTTAGTGTATGATAAAGGCATTTCCATTAACAGGGAAAAGATGGTAGTAGAAAATCAAGTTGGATCTCTACTTCTGAGATGGAAGTAAACATCAAAAATAAAATGCTCAGCCAACTGTCAGTATCTGGCGGTCTGTTCTCTGGGGCTGTGGGTTTTCTCCAGAGAAGGTTCTAGCAGCTCTCCTGCTTTGGAAGAGCGGAGGGACGGGGGTGGTAGGAAGGCTGCTGCTGCTCTGGGAGGACAGTCTATTACTTAGATAAATAAAAAGTTAGTTCATAAAATCAGAACTTTCCTACTCTCAAAATGTAGAAAGAATGTTTCTATAGTTCATATAGAATTTCTGCTCATCTCTGGTTTGCAGACTTTCACAGAAACCCTGTTTTCAGTATTTGAGTTCCCCCTCTCCCAGCACCCAAGTCCCTGCCTGGGGTCTGCCAAGTTCAAAGCCTCTGCAGGGGTCAGTGCTTCAAGAAGACTTCTTAGTCCTCTGGGGAACAGCGGGGGGAAAGGCGGGGAGGGCGTGGGGAGGGGCCTGAGGCTCCGACCACAGACCACATCTCTTGCAGACTTCCAGGAATCCTCCGTTCCAACCGCCCCCCCCACCCCCGCCCCCGGGCCCTTTCTATGCAAGATGCAAAACTCAGAAACCACAGAAGATGGATAAAATTAACCATACAGAAATAAAAAACAAAGTAACAAAAAAATGAAAATAGAAATAAATTGGGAAAAATATTTGCAACACATGACAAAGAACTAATTTTCTAACTTCTGAAGTGCTTCTATAAATCAAGAAAAAGGCCATCAGCACAGAGACTTGTGGGCCTGGGACACAGACACCGCATACAAATTAACAGCGAGAGAAATACACAATACTTTGGAAAAGCTTTTTAAAAATATTTAACAGCTTCCAAAAAAATGAAAATTATTTTCTATATCAAGTTGGAAAAAAACATTTAGCATTTAAGATTTATACATCCCGGAAATAGTAGGATAACAGAATCACCATATGATCCAGCAGTTCCACTTGTAGCTGTATCCCCACAAGAACTGAAAGCAGCAGTACAGCACAGGGACTAGAGTCAATAATAATGTAATAACTACTAGACTAATTGGAAGGATCACTTCGTGAATTACACAAATGTCTAACTACTATGCTGTACACCGGAAACTAATATAATGAATGTCAACTCAAACTGAAAAATAAAAATTAAAGTAACAATCAGACCACAAAAAGAACTGAAAGCAGAGACTCGGAGAGGTTTTTGTCTACTCACGTTCATAGCAGCATTACTCACACTACCCAAAAGGTAGAAACAACCCAAATGTCTATTGATAGGTGAATAGAGGACACGTGAAGTGCTGACAAATGCTACAATGTGGATGAACTTGAGGATATTTTGCTATGTGAAACAGGGCAGTCACAAAAAGACAACTATTGTATAATTCCACTCATATGAAGTACCTTGCGTAGTCAAATGTATAGAGATAGAAAAAAGAATGATAGTTGCCAGGGACAGGGGGCGAGAGGGGATGGAAGGTTATTGTTTAACGGTGAGAGAGTTTTTCACCTTGGGAAGATGAAAATATTTAACAGCTTCCAAAAAAATGAAATATCACCACGGACGGCGGTGATGGTTGCACAACAATGTGAAGGTACTTAATGCCACTCGATTGCACACTTGAAAATGGTTAATTTGGTTAATGGTTAAAATGGTAAGTTTTATGGCCATTTTACCACAATAAAGACATTAAATAAATTTTAAATAATTATATCATTTTATCCAGTAACAAAAACCCAGTTCTTCAGAGGTGCCTCCCCTCATTTTAGGTTGCACGGATCCCACCATGATGAGCTAATCTTGGCATCGTCCCAGATACAGAGCCCATGCAGAATGCACAGCGTTACTGCAGCATTGTTTCAAATAGCCACCCACTGGTAACAACTCAAAGGTTCACTGGCAGAGGGCCGGTTAAATAAATTAAACAAACCAACAATCAAACAGTAGCTTACGCTTTTAGAGTTGATGCCAGGCCCTGTTTTCAGCATTTTACATAAATTATTTCATTTAATTCTCATAACCACCTAACGAACTTATCCTTGGTTTACAGATGAGAAAACTGAAGCCCAGAAAGCTTACACAGATGACATCTAGCAGTGCTGGACTCTGAAAAAAGGAACCTATGGACTACTGTACACTACTGCCTCTCAAGTTATGTGACACTTGGAAATGGAGCCATCAAATAGAGGCAAAGTTCTAAGTACGTGTCAATCTCGAGCTCTTCCGTTACATGGAAAGGTCAGTGTGCGCTCTGCTCCCATTCGTGCATAAAGCCAGGGGGCATGGACATGTGTTTGCTGGAGCACATCCTTAATCTTCTCCCAACCATGATGGGTTTGGAGAAGGAAGCAGGTGGAGGGAAACTTACTTTTTGCTTACATGTTGTTTATGTTTGTTTGCGCATCTGATGTATGCCCTGCCCCTCCCCCCCAAAGTTGTAATCATTAATAAATAAAGGATTTGTGTTTGTCTGTTCCCAGAGAGGCTTACTGTCAAATGACGCCATGAAGGAAAGGAGGCCTGGGCACCAGGTGCAACCTTAAAAGGAGACGTCTGCACTGGTGCTCTCTGCAGTTTCTTTAGCATGGTGGCGTTTTTATAGCTTATTCGCAGGACTTACATTGCAGCATTGGATGTAAGCGTTTTCTAGAAAAAGACTTGCTCATTATGGTTGGATCCATGTACCCCAACAGAGAGGGAGGGTGGCCTGAGGGACTGGGGCTCCTTGAGCACCCCCAATTGGGACACTGTGGGCTATGATCCAACTTCGCAAATGCCAATCTGTCCACCTTCTGTGATGATGAATAATCACTTTCCTGCTCTACAAAAGCCTTCTCTGCACTTAAGCCACAAATTTTGCAGTTCTTTCTTCCTTGGCATATAAAATAACTTAATTTGTTAAAGCATATAAAATCATAAAGCTACAATTCCTTTCTCTTAAGTTAGCTGCCTTTTCTTTATAACTCGACATAAACACACACTTATACCATCCCATTGGTAAACAATAAAAAGGCTCCTACTTAATCTCTTATGTCTTCCTCATAAGTCACATTTTTCTTGAGCCTCCCTCCTGAACTTCTGTTAAAGTGTTGGGAGACTTAAATCTCGCAATCAGAATGTGGAAACCCAAGGCATGGGGTGAAGAGCCCTGGGGTCTTAACCCGAGGGCCGCCTTTCAAATCTTGCCAAGAGTGTCCTCTCCGGCCTCAGGACACACACTTCTGCTTCCCAGGCCTATTCTGCCAGACCTTGTGCAACAAGGGGGGACAGTTAAACAGAACTTTGGGACTCTGGGCAATTGCAGTACCTCCCCCACCGCCCCACGGCAAGAACACCTCCTGGGCTGGGCTTTCAGCAGCGGAACAGTCCCCAAAGGCCTGAGCTGAGGAAGATTACGGACAGGAGGAGCACGAGGGAAGACTCTCCCAGACGGAGCCACAGAGGGGCTGTGTGGAGCGCCGGCCACGAGGCTCCTCCAGGCGTGCATCTTGTAGAGGGAGCCCCCATGTCCCGACCCTCGGCCGTGACACACTGGTTGGGTGACGTGCTGAGCAGCCGCACAGGCTGGGTAAGCTTGTGGGAGGGGCCCAGGACGGGCCTTTGGAACAGTTTTCTTGTTTCCCATCCCAGTCTTTGGGGCTCAGAAGCCAAACCCCTGAACTTGTTTTTTCTCAAACGACACTTGGCAGGGACCAGAATTGTTTTATGTGAGCTGTCTGGAGAAGATGGAAATGTGTGGTCAGAGGCCTGTATCTGCATTTCTGCATTCAGCCTTGCTGCACACGCATGTGCACACACACATACACACATGTGGGTTTTTCTGGTTTCCCAACCCCAGCTCCCAAGAGTGGCTTCTTTGGCTGGGGCTCCCAAGGGCCAGGTTTGCCTCTGCTCTGATGCCAGATGTCCGGACGCCCATCCCACCACCCAGGCGGCAGGCTCTGAGGCCAGTGCCAGTCCCAGGAACTTTCGTAGTTTTATGATGGCCCCCCCCCCCCCCCGCTTTTTTCACACCCACTAGTCATTGGACTGGAACAGAAATGCCTTAACAGATCAATCTCCCAGACAGCACAATAGAGTGGGAAAAATTCTATAAAACCTCACCTTTGAATAGCCCCAAAAGGCCTCTCCTCCCTTCCACCTTGTAAACCCCCAGGATCCAGCCGGGGGAGGGGTGGAGGGAGGGGAGGCAAGGTTACTGTCACCCAGTGGCCTGAGGGTTAAGAGTTCATTGCTGTCTCCACTCAGCTTGGTCTCTAGGCACTGTCCTGGGAGGTGCAGGTTGCCCTTCAAACCACCAGGTCCCTGGGGCTTCAGGCTAAGATGGCTCTGGACGTCCTGACTTGGGTCTGACACCACCTGGGCACCTGTGTACGGAGTCCTTGCTGTGGCCAGGCACTGCACAGAGGGCTGCCCACTCTCTTTGTACTCGCAGAGGTGATGCAGCCCAACATTCCCTGGGAGGGGGTGCGTCGAGACTCTCTCACCCTGCTGTACTTGTTTGTCACCTACTGGCAAAGTGCAAGGGGCAGCATTCCCTCCTAGATTTCTCCGGAACAGGGTGTGGCGGGCCTTGTCACCTCAGGGAGGCCAGCCAGTGGAGGCCACAGGTCTAGGACACCTAGAATTCTGTTTGGCAGGAGACGTGCTGGTATAGACCGTCTTGTCAGGGCGGGTCCGCCGCCTCGCTCAAGTGCTAGGCAGATTCCTTCTCACATTCCTCATTCCCCCGCCCAGACAGCTCCATCTGCAGGCTGAGGAGGTGGCTGCCTAGAATGGAAAACTGCAAAAAACTGACCCTTGGATCATAAGTCAATAAGCTTTGCTTTCTAGCCAACCTGTGCTTACAGTTGTCTTTCGTAACACTGACTGCAGTAGGGCGAACGCTGTCCAAGCAGACAGCATACACGGTTCCCCTGCCCCGACCCTGGGCCCTGGAAGCTTTGCCAAGTGTCCAGGGGATCAGGGGAGAAAGCCTAAATGTCCCGGAAGCAGCTCACATTTCTCCTTTTTACACTTGGCGCCCTGGGTTCTGCCTGCTAATGTGACATCTCTGTACCTTGCTCGAGGTGAAGACCATTATTTCAATGTTTTTATTTGAAATTCCAGTAAAAATAAATGCTTTAAAACCCTTTAATCCTAAAATAGAGGCCAAGAGGGAGAAGCGAACCATCTTCTCTTGCCTTTCTTTCCTGTCTCCTCCCACCTCCATTTCCTGCCTTGGTCAGGCCAGGGCTCCCAGCCTCTCCTATCCTGGCTGCTGCCCAAAGCCTCAAGCCTGGTGCTGGGAGCCCGACAGTGGTGAGGGTTCCTGGGGTGCCCATGATGCCCCTACTTTTAAAGCTCAGCCCCTCAGGCTAACTCGGTGCAGAGGGGACGGGGCTGCCTACAGCTGGCCAGGGGGTCATGGATGCTTCCCCCACGTGGAGCAACCAGTGGACGTCAGAGGCCGGCCCACCGAAATCCGACCACAGGATGACCTGGCCTGTTTGCTTTGTCCCGGCCAACCTGCTCCAAGAAGGGCCAGGGCCTGGGCTCTAAGGGTCAGAGAACTTGCACTTCCGCAGCCCTTTGTTCCCCTGGGACAGTTGCTTGGCAATTAATCAATTAACTTGCTCAGAGGACATGACTGCCTCTCCTCACCCCTTTAATAAGCCTGAGAACCCACTGAGTGAAAACACTGCTGATTCTGCGCCTGAGTGCCTGGCCTGGCGGCCACCACCTGTCCCCACAGCGGCTCAGTGGGTCTAGGGCGCCTCACAAGGAGCGAGCCCGTCACCCACGGCAGAGTCCACCTGTGGGCGGGGGCCCACAGCAGCCCCTGTGGAATGACTGGTCAGTGCTGTCGCTGACAGCGTTTCAGGGTCAAATTCACACGCTGCTTAAAGGAAGCTGAAGTGACAGGAAGAAGGGGCTGGAATTTCTTTGCTTTCACTAGACCAGGGGACCTGTGGCTTGTGGGACCCTCTGTCTTTGTCCCTCCGCTCAGTGAAAACGACTTGCAGGGAAACAGGCTCGTTCTCATCAGTGTACTCCCTATGCTCAGCCCAGGGAGCGGAGATCAGAAATTGTGCTAAGAAAGTGTGCCAAACTCCCATGAGGACAAGGACAGGTCTTTGTGGTCTTTCCATGGTGACTTGTGTAGCTGAGTAAAGTTCAAGTTTCCATGCCTGCCAAAGCAAGGGCCACCCGGCCCCGATCCTTACAGCAAACGATCAGGAGTGAAGGCCTCTCAAACCTTGGCTGAGTGACAAGATGAAGTGCCCGAGTTTATTACTGAATGAACGGCCTACACACCGAGAGGTACAGCGGTGGGGAGGAAAACCCTGAGACATGTGGACCCACATTTATATCCTGCCTGTCAATTAGTACACGACCCAGCGGATGGAGCTAAACCTGCCAAGGCCTGATCCCCAGTGGGAACCTGGGAAGGGCAATCTCCCTTCTGCACTGGCGTAGCACATCCTGGCTGTGCAGAGCCCATCCTTCATCCCGGGGGCTCCCGAGTTCTCGGCAAACACTCCTGCCGGGACCAAGGCAGCTCTTGGAAGGTGCTACAGTTGTGCTGAGAAAGCACCCAAGTGGGGCGCAGCCAGTTTATGACTCAGACCCCATCACAAGTCCAGGGTGGTCGGTCTGCCAATAACCAACACCAAAGTAATTCATCAAACAGATGAATTACTTAAAAATAGAGAGTTCTCATCTTACACATCTGTCTCCTTACTGACTGGCAGCCCTGGCCACAGGTTCCTCTCCAGCCCACTCAGAAGACAGCGGAGGAGCGAGCAAGGAAAACCCAATCGGTCTGTGGGAACTCAGATGCAGTGAGGAACGGGGCGCGGCTGGAGCGCAGACAGGTGCTCCTCGGAGGCTGGGGACAACCCCTGACAGGAGGTGCCATGTCTGCTGACAGCATAGCCCCCCCACCACCACGGAACCAGCTCAGACTTGGGGTGTGGGTCCTGATGGCTCTCCCATGATTGACAGCCACCCACTGACCATGACCAGTGCTCAAACCAGAGGCCGCAGGAGACGACCAGCCATCTTTGTGCAACATTTCACAAATGTGGCAGTTCGGCTTTGCCTCAGTGATTTCTAAAGGCAACAGTGTGGCTTCGACTTTCTGGAAAAACAAGGCCAAACCAAACTACTGGGCCTGCTGGTGCCCACATCCCCAGAGGCGGCGCCGGCGGTGTCCTTGGCCCCGGGGCCTGCTTTACCTCACAGGAGGTCAAACATACGCCGACCAGAGAGAGGAGGCATCATTTATTCTTCACAGAAAGTAGCATTTTTATATTTATTCAAATTCGAAACTTTTGATTGTTTTACCAACTCGGTAAACACAGCACATAATCACATGCAGAGCACATATTACAGCACAGCGCAAACCCTTCTAGAATGGCGGTCACCGCTAAATAATTCTGAGGACCAGAAGCTTTGCACGAAGGAATGTGTTAAAGCCACACTTCACTCTGAGTAGGCCAGATGCAGTCAGGTGAACGTGGCCCCAGAGCCAGGTGGAGCCAACACGGGTTCAAGTTCATTCTCGTGCAGCCCAGCCTATGCCATTGTGACAGCACCGACCGCTGTGGTTTCCCAAGGCATTTTAAACCTCCCTGCCCTTTGGACAGGTACCGGGAAGCTCAGTTTCTGTTTGCCTTTTTTTGTTTTTCAACTTCCAACATTTGTGGGAAAAGCAACATTGGCATAGACAACCCCCCGCTCCCCCTGGTGCTGCCTATGCCTCCGTGCAGAGCAGGAGCGCCCCTCGCACTCCGGGATACCAGCCTTCCGGGATAGCAAGGCTGCCTTTTAAACCACTTAAAAAACCATTAAATTCAGAAGCAAACAAGTTTACAAAAATACTAACCCAGTACATTTTATTATTAATATACCTTAGATCTGATCTTGTACTTTTATCAAAAGGTACTAAAATTTTGCAGAAAATCTAAATGATGGACATATCAATCAAAATAATTCTGAAGAATCTTTCTGAAATGACCCTGAGGAGAACGTCAAATGGTGTTCACTGGTCTCAGTGTATAGAAACTCTGTGACTTTCTGGAATTACAGAAATATCCAATGTAGCCATATGCTGATGGGACTGATGCAAAAAGTTCAGCAGGTTTTTCTGATGTCTCAGCTACCTTTAGTTATTTGTGTGAAAGAATTGCCTTTAACTCACAGACGAGACCGAATTGTGGGTCAGTGTGTCGAGGTGGCATGTTCAGGGTGGGGACAAAGGGCCCACGGTCCTGTGGAGACCGTTTACGAGGATGGGCCTTTCACACGTGCTCTGGTGAGAGCAGCTCTGGAAAGAGAAGCACCAAGATGCGGACGGACGTTATCGACTGATGGCTTTAGCAGCCCCGTAATCCCTTCTTTGATGTCCAGGGTCAATGCAATCCTGGTCCCATCAGGGCAACGAGGAGATTATGAGAAAGAATCTCGCTGTGATCTTTCCTGCAAAGGAAACAGCAATAAAATTTATTGCCCGGTCACAACAGAGGAATTCTTGTAAACGAGTACCTTTGTGGGGCTCTGCCCTCCACTGTGGGGAGAGGACTATGAGTAGAGGACAGGATGAGACCCAGGCCACATCTCACAGCCCTGAAAATGGGGTTTATAGCTGAACCACAGCCATTCGCCTTGCTCACACATGGCTGTGAAAGCCAGCGCTGTAACTTAGGCCTCATTCACAAGACAAGACACAAAACAGAGAGCCTGTTTCAGACCTGCATTCACTCCAATTGCTTTCAGACAGTCTCAGCTACACTGTGACAGATGCGAGCACTGCCCGCATCACGCTGTGCGGCGCTATGCGCATTCTGCCTTCAGGGGTGGAACCTCCTTCCTGAGGAGCCTTACGATTCTACCAACATCCACAACACAGGACCACATACAGATGGACGCCGTGGCTGCCGCTGGGGTCTGGTGGCCGGCGCTGCGGCCTGTCTTTCGGTGAGTGGAGTCCCAGCTCCTGAGCCTCTGGGCACTTAAAAACAGGAAGGCTTTTTGCTCGAGGGCTCGACTCCTGTTCCTGCTGAACTGAGCCAGTGTGTAAAATGAGAACTGATATCAGCTCAGTAGGCACCGGAGGGCGGGTCCAATCGACAGCCCGGAGAAGCAGTGCCTCAGCTGGGAGCTGCTCGTCGTTGTCCGCTGGGGGCTGCAGAAGACACAGAAACCTGGGCTGCAAATATAAGAAAGAGTCACGGTGCTTGGGGAAGGAAACAAGGCTCTCCTTTAAAAGCGACCGGCCCAACTCACATGCAATCGACCGCTGACATAGTTTTACTTGACTTTTGTGATGCGTTTGGTTTTAGTTTTCTATAAGATTCATTTTTTTGCAGCTTTCAACACATTTGACCTTTCAGAGAGAAATCTAGTTAGTAGATTTATAGTTCCGTAGACTTTTGGTATGTTCCTTGCATTCGCGACAGGAGAAAGTGCATCCTTGGGGCCGAGCAGGTCTCTCCTCCTCCAGAATCGCGCTCGGCCCCTGAGCTGACCACTCAGCAGTGGCCTCTGCCCCAGCGGCTCCAACTTAACTGTCCCCATCTCACCTTCTCTTCAGGTGCAGAACTTAGCCACTGTGAACAAAGCGGAAACCAGTCACTGTTCACCAATCAGCTAAGCTCTGCACCTCGTCAGAGAGGTCGTCGGCTGGGCTTAATGAAAGGGCCGGTGAGCGTCTTCCACGGTTGCTGGCTTCTTCTGCTTCCAGACAAGAGCTACGCGATGCGCCTGTTCTCCAAACTGCAGAGAGAAAGTGACTATGGCTTCTGGAGGAGCAGCCAAGGTCGTGGTTGCGTGGTAATCCCTGGCAATGTGATTTTAATCTTAAGTCACAAATCAGCATGCCAGGAACCCAAGCAGCCAGAGCACTCTGGAGCCGCCGTGCCTGCACGCTCACAGCCCACCCGCACGCGCCGGGGTCCTCGGACACGAGGCGATGACACCAGCTCCAGGCCTGCTGTGCTACCGAATGGGTTTTATTCTCTTGTTGTTCATTTATTTTACATCCCAGAGGTATAACTTTTTAAACAAAGGACTCAGAGATAACCATACAAATGCCAGTGCAGTTCTGGGACGTGACACTGAAAAATGCACCGACTAGACTGTGGCAGAATTAGTGAAGAGACGGCTGTCCTTGCCTTCAACCCTTAGGGCACAGATTCTAAGTGGTCTGAGGGGTGTGGGTGTGTGTGGGTGGTGGGGCTCTCAGGCTGGGAAGGATCCCCAACTGCTGGAAGTACAAGTCACTCATCTTCACTGAGAAAGTGGGAGTGGGGATCGGGGGCATGCACATGACCCCCAGTTCACTTGGAAGGGACAGGAAGAACAATTTCAGAGGAGAGGGGAGAAAGCAGCGGACTCGTCACCAGGACCAGTCCTCTGCCTGGGGTAAAAAACTCGCGAGTCATGAGAGCTGTGTGCCCGCTGTGGTTCCCACAACTTGGAACACAGGGACGGAGCTGTCTGGTCTGCTCAGCGTAGTTTCACAGACTTCAAGAAACACAAACTCTCCATGAAATTAAACATCTAAAGAGACATATGATTCATACTGATTACTGTGTGAGGCTGGCAACAAGGTAGCTATGTAACAGCTGTTTTTTTAAACTGGCCCGTCTGTGATGAGGACCTGGGGCTGGCCTGGGAGGTGGGGGCGGTCTGGGGAGTGTCCGCACGCGGCTATCTCGCCACGAGAGGGACAATCACTGCCACTAGTGCCACTACTTCCTCTTCCTGGCACATGTGGTTCCTTGGCTCTTCTGGAAGAACAGGATCATACTTTAGAAAAACTTTTTTTCTCTTCTCAGTACTAAAGTTCTTTCAGATAAATAAGATACTTAAACATACTAGACAAAAATGGATTTTCTAGAGTAAAATATTAGAAGCAAACTAATGTCCAACAAGAGGTTAAGAAGGCCAACACGAAATATTAAATATCCAATAGAATTGTATTCATAGAGAAGCTACATAACATGAAAAATAGCTTGAGATTTGATGTTCAGCTTAAAAAAAAATTACAAAATTAGACATACCCTATTATAGCATGTAAAACTTTGCAGAAAAGCTGAGAAGACACAGAAATGATCATTGTTAGAGCAAAAAATACACTTGTAATTCCACAGTTCTACATTAAAACTTTATATACCATTGCTAAATTACTTTTAAAACTCAGAAACCTACATTTAAAACCTAACTGCTAGGATGTAAATCTAGCAGGTCGATTACAAGCGCAATTAACAGAAGCAGCAAAGTAAGTAATTTAGGACCTCCATCGCTATGTACGCCAAGGCGAACTTCCGCTCCAGCGCAAGGTAGACTGCAAGCCAGCCTGAGACATGTGGTGTGGAGGCGTGTGTGGCGCTGGGGCGGGAGGACCTCCTGCCAGCCTCCTAAGGCAGGCGGGGACACCCTGAAGAACCTCAAGTTCTCGTGGAGCCCAGGAGGACAAAATGTCTGCGTGTAGCTCAGGGTTTGGAGTAACCTGGTAATGTGCCCCTGTGTCAGCCTTCACCTCGAAGACTAGGGGTCAACACGTCCATGGGGCTTCCCAGGTCACCTTCTAACCCAACTCGAGATGTTCTCCTCCCCTGACTTTTGTTCCTACAAGTAAAACCGAACTGGCCAAAACAACGCCGAGGAGCGTTGTCCTGCCCGGGGTGGGCCGCCTCTGCTTTCTGGTGGCCACTCACCAGATGAGTGCTGCAGAGACTCAGCCTCATGAGGCCAGCCGGCACCTTGCTCTCCAAAGCCACCAGGCCACCCGAGGTGGAGCGGAGGACGGATGCTGTAGGTGCTCTCGGCTCACCATTTGACTACTGATTTGGCTCCTATGAGAAATCTCTGGTAGAAACAAACAATGGAGAAAGGAAAAGGAGGGAATTACCTCTTAAAATAACATCTCGGCCACCACCTGAGCTGAGCATCTATCCATCTGCTCCTTGGTCAGCTCAAAGCAGCTTCGGGCAAGCTGCTGCTGCCTGGCATCCTCACTCACCATCAGCTCCCCGTAGAGATATACGCCCATGGCCTGCGGGGAGGAGCGGGGTGGGTAGAGGGTGTGAGAACAAGAAAACATGCATCCACACGTGCATAGTCTGTGCTGGTTTCACACAAACTTGCTGGTCTGGAAATTACAAAGACTAGAAGAGAAAAGACAGTTGAACAGCTGTACTTTAGGAACCTGAAGTTTTCAATCCCCATCTCTTTCTAGTTTTCACTGAAACTCCAAGGAATTCTTATCAGCTCCGTCAACAGAACTCTAATGATTTCACTGGTGACAAAGCGATGATACAGTGAACATTTCTCCCGTGACAACATGTCAGGATCGCTCTGGACAGAGACAGAGGGGGTCCGATAACGACCACCACAGAAGCCTGTGCAGCTGAAGGGAGCACCGAAGGGCTGTGCCTGTGTCACAAAGACACAGATCTTCCCCCAGCAAGGTGTGTCCCTGGGTGTTGCTGGGAAATGAAGGCCGCCATGCCACATGGCAGCCACGGGTGGGAAGGATCACTGCGCCACTGGGAAGAGCTGCCTGCCGCTCCAGCCCAGCCTGACCGTGTTCCCTCAACCACCCCGCCCTGACGGCGAACACTGGCCCTTCTGTTTCAAACACAACGCTGCAAAGACTCACATCTACATAACTGGCTGTTGTTAAAACTGTAGGAAAAATGTTCTGGAAGACCAAAAGACCCCTTTGGTTCTGCCTTCTCTCGTTCCAAGCTTAATTACGCCATGGATTACATTCTGTTAGAGCAAATTAAAAGAAGGATCTCACAGATAGCGCAAGACAAAAACTTGGTCTAGTTGCAGTTCAAAAATTCTTTCCTGAAAAGGCTGCGATCTGGTCACCCTTATTTGGCAAAGACCATGGTTCTAAGTATATTGCAGTTAATTTTGGTTTTCCAAATAAATCTTAAGCTTCTCTTGCATTTTGTCCTTTTACTCCCTCCCATGTTTCCAAACACCTCCTGCTCTCCTGTGCAAATGTGACATTTCTTCTGGTACAAAGTCATGTATTTTCCTCTGTGGGAATACAGAGCCCTTACTTGCTGGCAGCCCCCCATACTTGGGCCCTTTCAAAAGTCCTTTTGTTTGCCCTCGCCCCACTCTCCGCCCCAATGAAACACGGCTCCATTCTGTCAGCCCACAGTGCTCGGCAGCGAGCTCGCTCACGGCACACAGTGGTCCCGCCAACGGGGACGGGCTGCAGGCCGACTTCCAGCAGCAGACAGAACCCATGGCACATGCACTGCCATCGACAGCCACGCTGGGACAGGCGTGGGTAGGTGCAGAGGTGGCAAGGAGGACATCCCCGAACGGCCACGCGTGCACATGCTTCCCGCAGGCCCCCTTGGAAGATGACTGCTTTCCCCTGGTGAACACTGAGTAAAGTTCTCACAGGAAAGACACTCACCACAGGGGCCTGGCCGGCAGGGACAGGCACAGACACAGACCAGACTGTTCAAGCCAACCAGGGCTCTCCCAGTCAATTCTTCACATACTTTAGATCGGGGCCAAGTGAAGACACAGACACGGCAGCACCAAGCTACAACCTTGATCTGAGGTTTGGCGGCGCTGTGCTGTCGGCGAGTTTCGCTTGGTACAGCCGTGGGCCACAGCAAGGTCAAACCAAAGGCACCTCGAAGGGGCTTGGCTCAGTGCTAAAGTGACACCGAGAGAGGGAAAATCAGATCAAGAGTGGGGCAGGTAAGCACCTATCCACTTCCTGAAAATCTCTGGAAAATGTTTAAATATTTGTTATAAAAGAGGTCTGCGACTTGGCCCCTGCGTTAAGTATACGGGATAGTCAGGGGACAACATTTAGAGAACCCCGTCAGCTGAAAAGTGAAACTTACTTGATCCTCCTGAAGGAATCTCTCCACATTTTTGTACGCTTTTGTGTATTTGTGCTTAACAATGAGTTCACACCACCGATGGCGAACCTTAAGAAATGAGAGAAAATCCAGTGAGCAACAGACTCGTAGGTTTTCTTAGCCAAATGAGTTTAATGAGCGAGTGCTTCTGTGTTAGAAAAAGTTACAGTGGTCCCCTCATCCTCAGGGGATACGTTCCAATTCCCTGCAAGCAAAACTTTCTCCTTCGCAATTTCACAGAAGGTTCCTTCTTGCCACAGACCTTAGCAACCTGGGTTTATTTTGCCTTTCCTTATTAGGTCAAGAACGTTCACCTTTGCACTTAAAGTAAGTACTTTATGGCTTCTCTTTGGCATATCCGAATTCTCAGTATCACTACTCTTGTGTACTTCTGGGCCATCATTAAGTAAAAGGAGGATGACCTGGACACAAGCACTGTGAGATACTGTGACAGTCGATCTGATCGCCGAGGCGGCTACTTAGTGACTAAAGGGAGGGGAGCATACACAACATGGAGGCACCGGACAAAGGGGTGAGTCATGTCCTGGGCGGGACAGAGTGGGATGGAGTGAGATTTCATCATGCTACTCATAACAGCACGCAATATAAAACTTAAGAATTGTTTATTTCTGGAATTTTCCATTTAATGTTTTCAGACTACAGTTGACAGTGAGTAACTGAAACCACAGATAAGGGGGGACTACTGTATTCTCTAAAGTATATTAACAATGTTGACACTTTTAATTTTTAAGTTTCGTTTCAGTTTTCTTTTACAAAGTTCCTTTATAACAGGAGGATTGTTAGTCAACTTTAGGGGAGAAAAGTGCATATTTCAGCTAGCTGTTCTGGTGTTTTTCAACCCAAATTTGAAAGATAAAGGTAAACACAAAATGTAACTGGGAAATTAAATGCGCATCCTAAGGCAGCTGGTGCTGTGCCCTACAGTTTGCTGTCAGTGAAGGTTTCCAACCGTTAACTACTTAATTTCCTGAAATAACCAGTATGGTTCGATGCTGTCCATTTTAACAATAAACAAAGTAAAGCAGAAAAACACTGCTTTTCACATTCCTGAGAAGACGCAAAGTGTGCCTTCTGAGGCATTTTGGGGTGTCTGCCAGAGGGGGAAGGAAGACCGCCTTGATGCAAGGAGCTCCTGCTGCAGGTTTGTACAACATACTAAAAATAGGCCAGCTAAATCTGGGTGCTGTTCAGTGAAGATACACTTTACTGAAGGTGTACCAGCAGTTATTTGCCAGGAACACCCGCCCTACACATACACACAAATACCCCTGTAGACAAAATGGAAGTCTGATCCCAGCACTGCTTGCCTCTGATGATAGAGGCAGAGCTCCCAGCATCTCTTGACACTTGAGACACATTCTTTACATGGAAATTCTACCTGAATTTGGTTTTCAGAATGCAGTTTCAGGCCATTTTCTACTTGCGTCAAAGCCCTCTCAGTTACGCCCATTTTAGCAGCCTACCATTTTATATTCCATTGTCAGTTCAACACCAGCCATACATGGAAGTGATTATGTGTGTTTGAAATAGCCTCTTTCCATCACTCTTTATTTTTACTGCCTTTGAAAGAGGGAGACCTTTTAAAGGACTCCATTTGTGGCAACAGTAAAATATAAGCAATTTCATCATTTTGGTTGGGGCCCCTATAAATTATATCATTACTCAGTGACCAGGCCAGATCTCTCCTGTAATCTGCTCTAAATGGATTTATATGCCAACAATTAGGAATGAAGGAAAGAAACAAATCTTTTGGAAAGAATCCTTCCCCAAGGCTGGAGTGAGCTCCCAGACAGGTGTTGATTTGGGGACTCTGGTGGCCCTGCCCTCTGCTTGTGGGCAGCCAGGCCCTTTGCACTTGTAAGGACAGAGTACCCAATCAATTTTTACATCCCTGAAGGAATTTCAGAGGTGCACGGAAATGAGCTAATAGCCTCAGACCATCACATCAACAAAAGGGAAGAAGCCACTCAGACTGGTCGGATCTCGAAAGTCTTTCCATCTTCAATAAAATGTTCTTTCCTATACAATCAATAGAAATTAACGGCAGACCATAAAAGGGAAAGGGCGGCCCCTGAAACATTATGAGCAGAAAGAACAAGTGAAGAGCTCAGAGAAGCCAGCTCCTCATACCAACCAATCTGAGGAAGACATTGGAAAAATCGGATCCCCACTCCCGCGCTGTGGTCCTAGTGCCAAAGGCCATGCAGTGCAGAAACCCAAATGGCTCCCTTGGGTGCCTCTACCTACCCCTTTTGTTTTCTCCCAAGTCACGGTCATCTAAATGCCTCAGACACCACCAGCCCCCAGCCATGCCCCACAGGTGTCTCTTGTTTGTGAGCCCCGAGGGCCGCCACACAGGAGAGACAGTCAGGAGACCAGAGATGCTGCTCTGCCACCTGCTCTGGGCCCTCGGAGCAGAGTCTCACTCTTCACAACTGCACACTGCGAACAGTCTTTGCACCAACTTTTAGTGTGGTCACGTATGGAAAAACTGTCAGCTTCGGAATGTTTGAACGACTTAGATTTATGTGACCTGAGCACACCATGCCTCTGACAATGACTGCTGTTTGTCACTCTAAAATTTGGGGGCAAGTTTATTTTTCAGATTTGACTTTGAGAATGGAGGGTTTAGCTGGTCATTTTTCCTTCCTGTGCTTTCCTTCATCTTATTCACGCATACAGAAATAACAAAGCATATTTCCTAGTAGGATAAGGCCCCCAGAGGGGTGGGCAGGAGGCAGGGCGGTCCCACCGTGACTGGAAGAAGGCCCAGAGACAGCCTAGTGAAAGAGGCTCTTTCACAATCGATATGAAGTCAGCATTTCCATTTCTCTTACTGTTAAAAATAGTTTATTGTCACGATTAATAAGAGATCTAGTCTTCTGACCCCTGAAGGCTGACATGGCATCCAGGAAGTACAGACCAACCTCCCTCTCCCCACTCCACGATGAGCAGAAAAAAACAACAACCCTTTTCATTGCAAAAGAGCTCAACTCATTTCAATATTTTAATGACAGGATGTTTAAAAGACATCAGAGATGCTGTGTGAGGCTGAGGGCCCAACAGATATTTCTTGCTCCAGCGCAGCATTTTCACGTCTCTTAGCAGTTCTCTGAGAAACAAAGAGAATCCCTATTTTTTTTTATCCCCTAAATTGTTTTTATCACCTTTGAAATCTCCTTAACCACTTGCCATCATATGGAACCGGGGTCTTCCTGAAAAGCAGCAGCAAAGTGACATTTGCCTCAATTTTCTTCAGCAGTATTTCCACAGTGGGCACTAATGGAACAGCCCCTTTCTCCAGGTCACTGAGAAACTTAAAAAAATTCTTGACCATCTGTCACAACCTTGTATCAAGCTCCTTTCTCCGCTGGCAGTGGAGGAAAGTGGAGTTCTCCGTGCCGGGGGAGCACGAGCCAAAAGATTCAGAAGCAGATCTCTCAAAAGAGAGCTGCCTGTTCGGCAAATTTTGCTCTTCTTTATTTTCCAACAGGTTAATTAATGGGGGTAGTGGTCACCTTGTCTTTTAACTTCCAGTGAGATTTAAAAAAAAAAAAAAAAACAAAAAAACCAAAACACCGCGCACATCCACAACAAGCCTTCACTCCATCTGCGGCTCCTTGGCTCTCTGTTCGTCCAGTTCCGTCGCCTCGTGCGTGCACACACAGCCCGTGACTTATCAGTCACACTTGAAATATTCATATTTTCTTATACTTCAACTGTGTCTCAATAGAGATGAAAAGATTTAATGACTTTTCAATGGCTCAAATTCACGAAGTCACTCTAAACTCATGCTAGAAATCACTGGAAGCCTGGAGTCAGCAAACATGTTAGCTGAACACCACCAACACGGTCAGGTTGGGCAGACAAGAAATAAGGGGCAAGGACAAGAAAGGGGAAGGAGGCAGGGAGAGACGAGGGGCAGATGGAGGCAGGAGGGCAGAAAGAGAGTAAAAAAGCTGGAGAAAATCAGAAGCAGGCCGTGCAGGAGTGGGAAGAGCAGAGCTGTGGTGAGGGGCAGAGCCTGCTTGCTTCCTGAGCACGCGCCCAGCTTTTCTTCACTGAGTCTTCAGGGCAAACAGCAGCTGGACCCAGCCCCACTCCCTGCCAGTCAGGGCCAGGACACGTGTCCCCACCGCACACAGCAGTGCTGAGGATTCCATACCATGTGTGAATGATTAGCACAGTGTCTGGCACAAATAAGGTAAGAAGAAGAACAAAGGGAATTTAGGTCCCCAATTCTTCCCACAAAGTCACAATGAAATTGTGATATACAATGTGCAGGTACAGGTGTGCACTTCTAACTACTTTGGTCTAATAAAAATCACTTTGGAATTCTGTTTTAACAAAGCGTTCTGCTCGAAGGACACTGAGCAGAAAAATGATGTGGGTGCTGCCCTCAGTGCATACGTGGGTTTTAACAGAGCGGTGCTGGGTCACATCACTGCAGATGGATTCTAGAAGTCTGCAGGTTTCTGAAGCCTCCACAAACAGAAAGTGATGAGTGCACAGACATCAGTGCTCTCCCAAGAGTGCCCAAGAATATGACCGGTTCTTTGGGGCTGGGTACAGATGGGAGGGTCTTAGAATTGGGGATGGGAAGAATAAAGCGTAGGTATGCAGAAGCCAATTCATGTCAGACCCACATTTAATGACAGAATAAAAACCCTCCAATGAACCATATAACTGCTCCTGGATGGTGGGCCTCCAATCCACAGTATGGATTCCACCAGGAGGATAGTGTGTGTCTATGGTAACAGGTGTTAGCCACTGGGGAGACCTGAGCAGACATGGGGGGCCTGGGTATCCAAAAGGTATTTTGCAGAACACAAAAACACAGGGCTCTGGCTCTAAGGCTGGTGGCTCATTTATTCCAAACACATTCGCAGCAGCCAACACACATACGCATTCAACATGCACATGTGTACACACACAGAAACCAAAGTTTCTTTTTTTTATACTTTCTCTCACTATACTCAACGCATTGATATTTTCTTTTCTTTTCTTTTTTTAATGCTGGTTGGTGACCTACTAAACTGATTTCATGACCGACTGTGTTTGGATATCCCAAACTAAAGGCCTGGGTCTGTCACTCACTGGGCCTGTAAGTTCGGCTCGCTGCTCTAAACACTCTTCCCTGATCCCGCTCCCCTCCCTAGGATGGGGGGTTGGAAGAGCTTCAGCCCCTCTGGGCTGCAACGGGAACCCACCGAGGACACCCAGGCAAGTGCTAGGATAGTGATTCCCATATAGTAAGTGCTTGCAGGAGTAGCATGTTTCTGGCTTTGGCTACTTCGAAATTCATTATTGACTAAATTTGTAAAAACCTTGGGAGTATTAATTCCAAGAAGTGTTTGTTAACTGGTGAAATGACAGAGCAAGGTGGCTGTCGGGTGACTGCTGCTGGCTGAGGGTGGCCCTGCACATGTGTGAGGCAGAGTATGTGCGGAAAAAAGGCACCGACAGGGCAGGGCCAGGCTCGGGGGGCAGGAGGGCTGGACTGAGTCTCAGATTCCCAGCAGAGCACAGAAACCAGGGGGTGCCACCAAGGAAGGTCCCAGAGGCCTGGGAATTTGTAAAGACAGATGGCTCGGCCTTGCGCCAGCATCAGCCCCAGTTGCACGGCACCTCTGCCATTTCAAGAAAGTTCTCGCTACCTAAAAGGCTCGGCTGAGCTGACTTCTGGCTCAGAAATACACAGTACAAAATGAATGAAGCCTCTTCTCTGATTTCCACCAGTGCCTGAAAAATGGCAACTGCCCTTAGGGTCTCTGTATTCACAAACCATGTCTCAGATTCAGAGGACAAGTCCTGTGTCCTGACAGGTACCTCCGTGGTATAACTATGACCTTAAGCAGAACATGCTGGGCCTCCCTCGCATTAATTGTTCTATCCTGGAAATGGGAGAGGAAACTTGTTAAAGGATGACCCTACTCCCTACCTCAATCTCTTCTCGTCCTGAGATATTTTAATGGATCTGGAACCCATTGCCTACTAGACTCTAGAATGGAGTCAGCAAATGTTTTCTGTCAAAGGCCAGAGAGTGAACACTTTTGGCTTTTCAGTCTTTGGCATCATATCACAAAAGCAGCCCTAGACAATATGTGAACGAGCATGAAGCATGCAGTCTTCAGATAAAACTTCATTTACAAAAACAGGCTATAGGGTGGACTGCCTCAGCTCTAGTTCACTGGCCCTTGCTCTATCGCAGGGGCCTTGCACTAGGCTTCCAGAGGCACAGGCAGTGGTACGCCAGGAAATTTTAACATCCCGAATCTACCAGCATGATGTCGCAGAACCTCATGGCTGGTTCTGGCCAGTTTCAGCCCTGTCCTGGCAGGAACACACAAGAGCGTTATTGAATTCGGGGCCTTCAAATCCTATCCCTTTCTCTATGGATTAAATTCTTTCTGCACATGCAAACCCGCTCTGGCATTCCTTCTTCTGAGGCAGAGCATCTCCCAGGCCTACGAGCCCAGCACAAATGCAGATATAAGGTGCCGCGTGTGGGTAGTGACCCTGACAGTGAGACATAGCCTTTAAGAAGAGTAACTCCTAAGTCAGCTCGCTCCGATTCAATCAATCCATGACAAGACGACACACCTCTGTGAATCACTACATACTTCAAATCCCATATTAACATTTTACAATTCCCAATACTCCTTTATAAAAAATTTTATCTCAATTTTTTTCTAATTTCAACTTTAGATTGTTTTCTGTTAAACTACTTCTAAGAAATAAAAATTCTTATATGGGAATGCGCCCCACAGCCTGCTTATTATCTAATAAAATAATTTTCCAAAGTGGTTTTCAAACTTTTCTTGAACATAATTCTTCTAACTTTTAATAAGAATCTAAGCTGGAACTCCAGTATACAAAGACAGACTAAAGAGAAGAATGTCAGTGGGTTCTTCTAGCAGTTGAAATAGTCATGTCAGGTAAAAACACTGTTAAATAGTAAACTCCTCTGTGGGCCCTGGGTTCCTTGGAGGTGGAGTTTGAAAACTAGCATCTTACGAAAGCATTACTGTGCCTGCAGGATAAATGGAATCGCAGAGGCTGAGCAGATACTGCTATAGGCATAAGACAATAAATTAGTCCTAATAACTTCTAATAGCTAATACCCCCAACTTTGTTCTGGTAGCCACTGTGCCATCGACAAAGTATATGAGACAGTCAAAGTCACAGAGAGTGAATCAACCGTGTTGCTTCTGTCACCGCGATCCTGGAGCCAGGGTCTGGTTTGGTGTATACTCACTGCCATGCCTGAAAAGCATCTATGGCTCTTGTAGGTAGCTGCTTCCTTTGCTTTATTTTTAAATGTTTCAAAATTATAAACAGATAACTCTGCACAAATAGATAACACGATGAACGTGAAATCCTAGCCATTCGGTCAAATTCACTTCTGATCTTTACAACGGCAGCAGTCAGTATGGATATATTGTGTGCTACCATCTCTCCACTTACTACTGTTGGATTCACTAGCTTAGTGCAGCCTACATTCCTTCACTTAAAAACTCACGACAAGGTATTCCCTTCTGTTAATATACTAGAGCTCCATCCACTCCATCACTCTGATGCTGCCAGAAAGTCTTAAGCATGTCTCAGGAAGTCCCAAACTGTGTTAACCGCCTTTAGAAGAAGGCTGTGAGGGGCCGGCAGACAAAGGGGACAAGTGTGTCTTCGGTCACACTAGATGGCACCGCTGTGGCCGCACCTCATCTCCCACACCCACATTTAGTCGAATGATCTAACAGGTCAGCACCACTTAACTCACCTCTTCTGCCCAGAGTTCATTGGCCCCTCCCCGTTACACCATCGGTCGCTCTTTCACAGTGTCTTGCAATCTCTCCAACTCACAGTGCTCTCGGACACTCGCGTTTCCTTGTTCGCTTGTTCATGTATTTATTTACACTAAAACGAAAGCTTGGTGAAAGCAGGGGCCTGGGCACCTTTAGACCATCTCCTGGCCCTATCTCGATGCCTGGTGCCTAGCACGTGCTTGATAAATGTTTCTGAATGAATGTACTCCTTAAAAAAACTTAGAATGCTTTTCGGCTACTCTGAAATTATAATGCACAGTTGGAAGCTGTAAAATGCTTTGAAGAATGCCACCCATCCTATTTATGACAGGAAGCACTCCCCTTTCTTTTCAGTCCTTTTGATTTCAAAATTTACTGTTGAAGGGGAAAGAAATCTGTCCAGGGAACATGATCTGAGAAGCCCATTAAAGCTCATTTAGAGTTCCATTTTATATCTGTAAACAGAAAGACCAAGGCTCATGGCTTTTGTGAGTTAATAAGTCTAACACTGCAATAAACAAACCCGCTTTTTCAATTTGTGTTCTTAAATTAGATTTAACTTTGCTTTAAAAGTGGGTTTACTGCTGGTAAGGGAGCCTGCCTGGCAGCCCAGGAGTGGGAAGGCAGTGCCAAGACAGGCCGCACTTCCAGAAAGCATTGTGTTCAGGGGCATCTTCGATGCACCCGTATGTCTTATCTGTTCATTCTCCTGAAAAAATAAAAATAATCATCAATTTTGTGATTGTCACATGAAGATTCCCAACATTTGTATTTTGATTCTAGCACTTCTCATTTTCTTTCTCACCTTACTCAAAGGACTGCGATCTTAACATATTTCTTTTTAAGTACAGGAAATTAAAAGTTACTCTATTTGCTGTCACAAAGCCAGGTCAATAAATCCCTAGGCCAGGGGTTAAGACTACAAATGAGGCATCAGAGGCCCTAGGCTCTTTTTCAGGGGCTCTTACTAACCTTGTTCCAGTCAGTAACTAAAGCTCTTGTCTATATGTTAACTGTTCATAACCGGTTTTAACCAGTTATAACCTGGTTAAAAGGTTATAAGAGCCGCAGCAGCACGCAAAACAGGGTCTTCTGAAACTGCTATCAGGATCATCACACTTGACATGTGCATGGGGAGTGACAGCGAGGGTCAAATGTGATGACACGTCACCACAAATGGCAAATTCTAACCTTTCTTCCTTCTCCAATGGAGGTATAATTTTATTTAGTGACATTAATTCTATTACATGCAGTTGGCTCCAAAAAGGAAAACTCGGGAACCCATGCTGCGTCTGCCTTGAAATACAGCACAGTTTGATACCCTTCCCTATCAAAACTATGCTCCAAATGGCAATACACCAATATGTGATTCTGTAACTAGGAAATAATGCACTCCACATTTGTTCTTCGTTTTGTTAACAGGTGACACACGGCCTTTGCTGAAAAAGGACTTTTTGCTTAAAAAAGGATTTTTATTGTTGGCAGAAAAGTGACCATGGGTTACCTCCGCTGATAATCTCAGAAGGGACACCAGTGCCTTCTCTCACTCTCCTCAGAGGTGGACTCAACTGTGGAGGGCCTCGCCAAGTCTGGCAAAAGGGCTCGCTCTCTCCTGAGGCGGTGTCACCACGGCCTTAGTTATTCCAATCACCCTGCCGTGTCAGACACCAGTGCCTGCTATTACAGAACACCTGAGATCAAGGAAAAGTCATTCTCCAAAAAAAAAAAAAAAAAAGGTACTAGGTATTGAGGTGAAAGTGGTGAATAAACCAGACAAGCCTACTTGGAGCTTATAGTTAAGTAGAAAGTCTAAGGAAAATTCAGTAAGCCAGCAAGTGCAGACTGCTATGTTGGTGATAAATGATATAGTCGGACATAACGGTGCAACGAGGGAAGTGGGGATGGGCCGGAGATGTGGTCAGAAGACTCCCTAAGAAGGGGCCATGTGAATTGAGACCTGAAGGAGGAAAAGACACATGTTACTGGGCAGAGTGTCCTAAGCCCAGTTTCTAGCCATGCCATGTGTTCCATGAAAAATCGTACCCTCTCTTCTTCTCTCTTCTTAATGGCTATTTCTCCCAATTTCCTTCCCTACGGGAGTTAGAGAAATGGACTTTTAAAAATAAACCCAAGACTTCAATTTAAGAACTAAAACTATAAAACACTTGGAGAAGACATAGATGTAAATGTTCCAGAGCTTGAATTAGGCAATGGCTTCCTAGATGATACCAAAAGCACAAGCAAAAAAAGAAAAAAATAAGATAAACTGGATTTTATCAAAATTAAAACTTTTGTGCTTCAAAGGACACCATCAAGAAAGTGAAAAGAATGCTTTTCCAAGTTATATACTTGATAAAGGACTTGTATCTGAAATATATAAATGACTATACCTCAATAATAAAGATAAATAAATCAATCTAAAAATGAGCAAAACATCTGACTACGCATTTCTCCAAAGATGTACAAATGGACAATAAAAAAATGTTCAAGATGATGTTATTAGGGAAAAGAAAATCAAAATCATGAGATAGTCCTTCACACCCAATAGGATGGCTAAAATAAAAGACAGTAACAAGTGTTAGCGAGGATGAAGAAAAACTGGAACCCTCAGACATTCCTGGGGAGAATGGAAAAATGGTACACTAACTCTGTAAAAGCAATCTGGCAGTTCCTCAAAAGGTTAAATAGTTATCGTATGACCCAGCAATTCCACTCCGAGAGATACGGGCCCAACAGAAGTGAAAACATACATCTACACAAAAACATGTACACCCATGTGTTCATACCAGCATTATACATAATAGCCAAAAAGTAGAAACAACCCAAACATCCATCAACTGGTGAATGAACAAGCAGATGCTGTGTACTTAATACAATTGAAAATATTTGGTGATTTAAAAAAAAAAAGAAGTACTGGTACATGCTGAAACATGGATGATTCCTGAACACAATATGCTAAGTGAAAAGCAGCCAGTCACAATTCCATTTACATGAAAGTCCAGAACAGGCAAATCTACTGAGGCAAGAAGATTAGCGTGGGTGCCTAGGCTGGGGCAGGGGAGAGATGGGAGTGAGAGCTAATACAAGGTTTCTTCTGGGGATGATGCAAATATTCTACAACTGACTGTGGTGATGGTACAACTGTGAATATACTAAAAATCCTTGAACTGTACACTTTAAATGAGTGAACTGTACAAAGTGGATGAA
The DNA here is from genome assembly GCF_000151845.1 of Pteropus vampyrus. NCBI lineage: Eukaryota > Metazoa > Chordata > Mammalia > Chiroptera > Pteropodidae > Pteropus > Pteropus vampyrus. The sequence goes on from NW_011889246.1 coordinate 834,965, forward strand.
TTATTTCCCATAAAGGTTACTAAAATCAACTCACGAGTCAGGCTGGGAAAAACTGTTTGAGCGAAAGGGTACTATTTTACATAGTCCACTCCTAAGGACACTACCTGGTGTCCTGGCAGCTGAGCTGACTCGGCCACTGCTCGCTGGCTGGCTGGTCCTCCAGTGCCCACAGAATTCTTGTGCTAGGCCTGGGCGTCTGCTTCTACCCAAGATGGGCGGGACCAGCTGGTCTATGGCACATAGTTCCAAGTGTTTCAAGGCTGCAGCAAAGCAACATGCAGACCAAGTAGCTTCAAATTCATTTATAGTGCCACCTTGTAAGTTCAGTTGACCCCTTAAAATTTCATACCCTGACATACACACAAAATACCATCATTTGCACACGAATAGGTGTCTTTTCATTTTTTAAACAATTTGAATCCAGTCTAATTGCTTTCTCTTTGCTATCAGGCACCAGCACAAACATTCCAATGTAAGAGGCACGAACTACCAGGGAACATGTGGGATCTCCAGAGTGCTGTCCTCTCCCTGCAGGGCAGGCTCAGGGACCACCCTCCAGCTGCTGGCAAACACTGCAGGAAGAGCTTATCCTATGTGCAGTTTGCGGGCTCCACAGCTCCAAGGCCTGACAAACTGAACTCTCAAATCCTGGAGTGCGTGAAACTAGACGGCTGAGAAAGGTGGACAGGAAAAGGCACTGGAGGGAAAAGAACCATCTGGGAAGACATTTGAGTACTTTGGAAAAATGAGACCTCTGTTTCAGGGCATGTAAAACACACGTCGCACGGGAATATGGTCCGGTGTGCACCTGTGAAAGAGAATGGCAGTGTTCACTGACAACTGTATGCTTTCTCGGCATGGATTTTCGTGCAGAAATCTAATACAGAAATATGTAAACTACTGACGGGAAGTATAAAAAAGCCAGAAGTACCAATAAAACACCACGTGTTGATTTCACCCTTGAGACCGTTAAGACACAATGAACATGAGATGTAGCTGCATTTGCGGCTATACACAAAGAAGAGCATCGGGGCAAAGTGATTTATAACCCCAGAAAAATGTGTATATCTCTCCATCTCAAGAACATCTGTACAGGACGGTGGGGGAGGAGGGAAGGATGGGGGAACAGATACAGTCAGAGTAGATAAGGCCCCTTAAAGCCTCTATCCAACAGGACCTGCTGCTGAGTACAGTGGTACAGTGGCAGAAGCAAACAGCAAAGAACAATAAGCAACCAGGAGCTTTTCTAATAAAGTCTGGCTGAACCACATATTAAATGCTCTTTTCCTTTTATTTACAAATTCTAAGTATTATGAATGAATTACAATTGTTTCTTTGAAAGAGTCTTTTAAGAAAAATCAGGCAGATATTGCCATCAGTGGCTCGTTTTCTTCTTTATCTTCATTATTTAACAAATATCTAACCAGCCCCAACATGCTGTAGCAATTCAAGGTAAATGAACAATCCCTGGCCTATGGAAACGAGAGGAACAAGAGAGGAATACTGATCTGAAAGATGAGAGTTTTTTATTTTGTCGTTTTAGATCAGCTTTTGAAAAATCCCTTCACCACAATATAGCAGGGGAGACGTGACTTGTTGCAAGGGTTCCAAGGAATAGTTCTGGGGGCGCTGAACTGAATAACAGAGCAAGCTCCAAGAAAGAAACACCTAGAGGTATCTTCCTGATTCTGAAGATGTTCTAAAACATTGTTTCATAAACCGAATAAAACAAAGAATACACAAATATAACTAAAGAATTATATAAGAGCTCTGTTCTTTCCCACATCATTAAAGGCACATGGTTTTAAAAGACAGATAAAGACAAAAGCAACTAAAGAAAAATATTCCATTTTTTCAATCCATAACCCAGCGAGCTTTCAAACTCTAGGAAAGGTATTACAATGCTGTGTTAAAGGGACAGCTGGGCCCCTCACAAGTGCTGTCTTGGCTTTTTAAAAAATGATTATTAAGTCACACTATTTATAACTTTCATCCTAAAGTTCAGATTCATCAGCATTTGACCTCTGATTGTAACCTGAGCCTGACCATGTCAAGAGGCCAACAAGCCAGACCCCTGTCCCTGCAAAGAAATTGTGACGAACGACTGCATACTGAATATGGCACGTGTCAAACTGCCTTTCCGGAAGCTCCCATCCCATCTGGCCCCTTTTATCTTATCCTGAAGAACCACTTCGCTAACCGCCATACACCACTGACACTCCACAATGGTTCCTTTTGATGTCCAATCTGAAAATCTGCCTGTGGGCTCCACGACAGTGCCTGACAGTACCAGGTGATGACGTGCATGTACCCGGGGCAGCCTCCAGGACGGCGGGAGGAGGAAGAGTAAGAGGCACCGGCCGCTGGGGCAGCACTGAGACGGGGCGGTGCTCTGGCACCTTTCCTATGTTTGGGCCTCGTGTCCTTACACAGTCCTCTCGTCCCGCAGGCTACTCTCACACACTACGATTATGGGCCCTGACGTCAGTGAGGCTGGGTTCTGCTTCTACGCTGCTTCGATTCCGCATCTAGGTGGACCAAAGAGGATGGAGGCACCAAATTCTGTACGCAGCATTCTCCTGAATAGAAACTGGTTAGCTTCCTGAAGGGTCTCCGGGGCCCAAGAGATTATACCTCACCTCCCCTCTAAACTCTTCTGTGATGGAAACAAAACAGAGATGTTTATTTTGTAGCCAGAATATTACCAAAAAGCAACCAAGGGAGAATGGGGAATAAAGCCCCAACACTGGTCACCCTGAACGGAAGGAGTTTTAGCATTACAGGGAATGGGATAGAATCACAGCTACTGATCAATTTTAGAATTCAGAGACATGATATGTAGCTAAATCTTTATTCTCTACCTTTTTAAATATGCCTCTCTAGAGGTCTGTTAATCACAAAATGCTCTCAATTCACAGAAACTATGTTTTTGGCCCAAATTATATTTAAAAATGAGCATCAGAGCTGTCAGACCATTGCATTCCTGATATCACACCTTCCACCTCTGGACTTCAAATAAATGCTGTGGTGTTTTCAAGCAAACAATGAGTTCTTACCGACAATGTATTAAAACCCATGTCCTCTCTGCATGTAAAGCCCATCATGGGAGGGGGCCATTTTATGTGGTTTTCAAGGGCTCTTCAGCCAGAGCCAGAAGAAAGGCAGTGATGAGGGAAAAGGCCTGCAAGGTAGATGTTTTTCCACTTGCAATCAACCTTGAAAGTGTCCTTTTCAGAGCAGAATGCGGACAGCTGCTGGCATGGCTCTCTGTGTACTAGTGGTAAAACAGGTTTGTCCTTACTTACTAATCTGTTTCCTTAGATTTACTTGCTACTACTACTTTAGTTTGCAATTCTTTCTTTTTCTTCCCTCTTAGAGAGTCTGTGTTCACCTCTCCCAAGGTTACCTTCTTTGGAGCCTTGGGAGAGACAAGCTGGCAGAGGGCAGCCTCTCAATGTTGCTAACCACCTTTCTAGCTACCCCACTACATGCTGTAACCCGTTGTCAGGCACTATTAGATGAGATGAAACAATTGCCCTTTGTGAATCAGTTGCCGCTTTAGACCAGTGGTTCTCAATCAGAGTGGCTTTGCCTCCATGAGACATTTGGCAATGTCTGAAGACATTTTTGATTATCAAAACTGGGGCAAGGATTGATACTGTCATTTCATAGTAAAGACCTGGGATGCTAAACATCCTATAATACACAGGGCAGCCCCCATGACAGAGAACTATCTAGTCCAAAATGTCAGTTGTGCTAAGATTAAGAAGCCTTGATTTAGAGCAAGGTCCTCCTACCCCAAAACCCAAGAAGCTCCCCGCCAAGATCAAGAATTCTTTGACTGGAAGCTTAGGGCCTTCTAATAGCTGGGGAGATTATACTACTTTTCTCTCTTTCTCCCTGCCAGTCCTGACAAATTAAAAGAGATTGGCTAAATAACAAAACTCGACTGTTTCACACAAAATGAGATAATGAATCTTATCTGAATAGAAATTACGTTAAAACCATGGATGCTCACTGACATTTTCTCATGTCACGTTAACAATCTTGTGAAGAAGGGGTTTATGGCTCCATTCTAATCCGGAGGAGATGGAGTTGCAGGAACCTTGGTCACAGTCCACAAGGAGGAAGCAGGAGAGCCAGCGAGGACCGTGACACTGTCTATCATTTTTCAAACTGTGGGCTGCAACCATATGTGTATTATAAACTCAATTTATTGTACCACGACAGATATTTTTAAGAAAACAAAATAGAAAATAGAAAATTTAAACATAAAGATAGCATCATGAAACTTTTTTTAACAGCTGGCTGTGGCCAAAAAGTTGAGAAACCAGCAGTCCACGCACAGCTGTGCAGACGAGGAAAATGGACCCTGGGACCCAAGTCCATTCATTGTGAAGTCAATGCCTGGGCCAATACCAGGTGGTTGGTTTGGGTGTTTCATGAGATCAAGACACGGAAGAGCCACTCATATGCACATAAACAGGTGTCATTCTTCTCTTCACATGGGGTTAGCCATGAGGGTGCGGTACTCCTGAAAGGGGGCTAGAGGGAAGACAGGGACATGATACCCACGCTTTCCCACTCCAGTCTAACCTATAAGGCCTCTTCCTCCTAAGCTAAACCAACAGGTTTCTCTAAATACAGTGAGGATGAACCAATGCTGGTAAGGATTGGTTCATCCTCACTGTAGGATGAACCACAGCCTCTCCTAGAAAGTTAATTTTCTGGTTCAGCCTACCAGGTGAAACATCAGAGCAGAGCATGCTACCATGGGGACTTTTCTGACAAATGTCCACCACTCCCAATTACGACAGATAAGACAGTGAGTTGCTGTTTCTGAATTTTCCAAAAATTCACTTGAGGTGTGCCTCCAATTTTTAAGTGCTCAACTGTAGTCTACAGAAATAAAGTTGTTTTGTGGGCTCTTGGGGGGAAAGGTCACAGAGCCAAGTTCCATGGGTCTTTATCTCGCTACCACGGAGCAGCTATTTCTAAGGCTTAAGAGACCTGTGAATGAGGGCAGGAAATTCATTACTCAAAAAAAGATCTTAGAAAATATCTTTCCAAGAATCAGATGTCCAACATATTTTTAAACTTTTATGGCTCTTTGAGTTGGTATGCTCAAAACTGAAAGCAGTGTATTTCTATGAACTAAGGTTCCCTTCAGCTCATTTTTTGTTCTGGTTAAAATTACGCAGCATATGGTTAGTAGTGTCTTTGACTCAGGATGTGAAAGATGGTTTACTCCTATAGTCAGCGTTATTTTTCAGGCTGTGAAATGCAAACATTCCCCCTTGAGACGGCTTAGGATGACATGCTTTACTCTGCCCAGCTTCTTACTGTGTTTGTTCTGGTGCATTTTTCCTTTAAGATTCTGAACGTGTGGTATCCTTTCCCCCAGAGCATACCTGGGGATTCACACCACATGTGATGCAGGCACATGAAGGACGAGGGCCATGTAACCTACCATCCCTGACATGCAAACACAGCTGACAAACAACATCAGACTAGGAACCATGCTCAGAAATCCTGACCAACAGAGGAGACAGTCTGTGAACAGAACCAAAATACAGACGCAACACAAGTGACACAAATTGAGCTACATAAAGATAATCATTACAAATACACTTCCCACTGCAACTGCACTGGCCCACCCGCCCACAGAGAAGGAAGGAGGGAAGGGATAAGGGGAAATGACAGAAAAGAAGCTAAAGCAAACTACTGAATGGAGGACCCCTGATTCATGCTAGGATAGGCTTCTTACGCAGCTGAGATTCTTTTGGTCTAATGCGTCAAGAATATCCGGTTCTGCCAACAAGGGAGTTCCAGCGAATTGGACAATCAGGGGCATAAGCAGCAACATCACGGCTTTAAATGAGCTATGGAGATAGCAGGTTTGCCTTCTCAAAAGGAATCTTTACATATGTATATGCTCTAAGGTAGCGGTCTCCAACCTTT
>NW_011889246.1:840975-843435 GCF_000151845.1 Pteropus vampyrus
GGCTTAGGATGACATGCTTTACTCTGCCCAGCTTCTTACTGTGTTTGTTCTGGTGCATTTTTCCTTTAAGATTCTGAACGTGTGGTATCCTTTCCCCCAGAGCATACCTGGGGATTCACACCACATGTGATGCAGGCACATGAAGGACGAGGGCCATGTAACCTACCATCCCTGACATGCAAACACAGCTGACAAACAACATCAGACTAGGAACCATGCTCAGAAATCCTGACCAACAGAGGAGACAGTCTGTGAACAGAACCAAAATACAGACGCAACACAAGTGACACAAATTGAGCTACATAAAGATAATCATTACAAATACACTTCCCACTGCAACTGCACTGGCCCACCCGCCCACAGAGAAGGAAGGAGGGAAGGGATAAGGGGAAATGACAGAAAAGAAGCTAAAGCAAACTACTGAATGGAGGACCCCTGATTCATGCTAGGATAGGCTTCTTACGCAGCTGAGATTCTTTTGGTCTAATGCGTCAAGAATATCCGGTTCTGCCAACAAGGGAGTTCCAGCGAATTGGACAATCAGGGGCATAAGCAGCAACATCACGGCTTTAAATGAGCTATGGAGATAGCAGGTTTGCCTTCTCAAAAGGAATCTTTACATATGTATATGCTCTAAGGTAGCGGTCTCCAACCTTTCTGGCACCAGGAATCGATGCTCCTATAAGAATCTAATGCCTGATGAATGATCCAAGGTGGAGCTGAGGTGGTGATGCTAGTGCTGGGAGAGCGGCTGCGAATACAGATGAAGCTTCGCTTGCTCGCTCACTGCCTGCCGCTCAGCTCCTGCCATGCAGCCTGGTTTCTAACAAGCCACGGACCGCTATCGGTCCACAGCCCAGAGGTTGCGGAACCCTGGTCTATGGGAAAAACACCAGTCCAAAAAAGAGTAAGGAACCTTTCTATACCTCTTGGAAATATGGGTAACACACCCCGGCTCCTTTCAAGTTATGAGCACTCCCTGCTCTGTGCTGAAGTTTTTCCGCACAGACATCTAATTCAACACCATGGTCCCAGGGGCCAGAGGCAACCATCCTGAACAGAGAGCATAAGGGCCATAACTCACAGTGCTCCTTGCCAGGAAAATACCTTTAGAACGTTTTCCCATAGGGATGTTCCACATACAACTTGCCACACTCCAGGATCTTTGGCCAGCTTTCAAATGCTTTCTATTTATTAAATATTTAAAAGCCCTGGTAACAACTGAAAGAGACTATCTTTATTTGTTAAGGTCAAGGAGAAGCACTGAGAATAAAGTCAGAATCCTTAAGACTTTTCCCACCAAAGAACAACTCTTTCTTCTATGAAATGTTCTGTCACTTAAAATAAAGGCAGATGGTAATTCAATTAAATTCCTAATTGGTGTCAAAATAAATCACTAATAAAGTTTCTAGAAAACACCCCGGTTGGCCAAAATCCTACTGCTCTTCTGGTTCTGAGTGACATTTCAAGGAAACATTACAGTGAGATCAGCCGTCAGTATAACTAACTACAAGCCAGGACAAAAGTAGGGAAGGAGGCACACTGTTAGAACGAAATCCCACTGGGCGCATGGCACCCAGGCCCTCCCTGGTCTGGCCCCTGCCCACCCCGGTGCAGGGGTCAACAAACTCTGGATGGGGCAGGCCAAATCAGCCCGCAGCTAGAAGTGGCGTGTATTTTTTAAATAGTTTGAAGAAGGAACAACAACAAAAACAAAAAGAATTATCTTGAGACAAGATAATTACACGCAATTCAAGTTTCAGGGTCCATAAACAGGTTTACTGAAGTACAGGCAGATCTGTTTGCTCACGTGCTGTCTATGGCAGTTTTCACGCTACAACAGCAAAGGCGAATAGCTGTGACAGAAACCGTATGGCCTGAAATATTAACAACCTGTTCCTTTACAGAAAAAGTTTGCTGACCCCTATCCTGGCACATGCCATACTCTCGCGTTTGCACTTGCCGTTATTGCCTCTCTATGGAAGTCACCCCGGCCCCTTGGCTTTGTATGGTCAGTTCCTACTTGTCCTTATGTCCTGGCCCGAATGTCACCTTGTCTGCATGGCCTTTCCTGAATACTTAATCTACAGACAACTCCCCCAGCCTCACTTGTCTATCTTCTTCATAGCTCTTACCTAAAATTGTCTTATTCATTTACTTATGAGCTGTCCTTCCTCAGGGAGACCCTCACCTGTCATGCCCACTGCTGTATCCCTAGTGCCTGGCAGAGTATTTGTGAACTGTATGAACAGTGACCACGCTAGATGTATAAATGGAGCAAAGCCATATTCAGGTCCCAGTCTCCTGTCACCAGAGACCCAAGCTGAAGAGACTGCCCTGGCTTTGAGCATCACGGTGTAGTTTGTTCGATGAAGAACCACCAATTAAAACTTGTTATACTTCTCAAATATTAAAGAGGTTATATATAACAACTAAACTGGGCTGTAAGTTAAGAACACG
>NW_011889246.1:843485-856569 GCF_000151845.1 Pteropus vampyrus
ATTTACTTATGAGCTGTCCTTCCTCAGGGAGACCCTCACCTGTCATGCCCACTGCTGTATCCCTAGTGCCTGGCAGAGTATTTGTGAACTGTATGAACAGTGACCACGCTAGATGTATAAATGGAGCAAAGCCATATTCAGGTCCCAGTCTCCTGTCACCAGAGACCCAAGCTGAAGAGACTGCCCTGGCTTTGAGCATCACGGTGTAGTTTGTTCGATGAAGAACCACCAATTAAAACTTGTTATACTTCTCAAATATTAAAGAGGTTATATATAACAACTAAACTGGGCTGTAAGTTAAGAACACGATGTGTTTTATGCCAAAAGGACGGGGCAAAAAGGGTCTACCACCCCATGGTTTCTCGGCAGAGTGACAGGTGCCCGGCGCCAGCTTTGATCCTCCCGCCTTTGACTGTCCACTGCCCCTCACAGGGGCCTGGCATTTCGGTGGTATCCAGCTCTGATTAAAACTTAACTTCCTGCCTATAAATAGAAACATCTTTTAAACACTAATTAAAAATAACAGGCTGGTATTTGGAAACTCCTATAAACAAAAATATAAGAGCTGAAATAAACAGCAACAGTTGCACATGTGATCTATGCTCAGGTGGGTAAAAAACTCTTCTCTGAAGCTTTTCCATTAATTCTTGAATTTATGGGGCTTTAAAATGTATAGCATTGTCTATCTTACCTTTTAATCTAATAATTAGCTTTTCTCCATTTACTCTATTTTAATGACTACGAAATTAATTTTAATAGTATTTTATTTAACCCAATATCATTTTCACATTTTAATTAGTAAGAAGAAATTATTGGTGCAATATTTTGTTGTTGTTTTTTTTTTTTTTTTTACTATACCACGTCTTCAGTATCCACTGTGAATTTTACACTCATAGCACATCTAAATTCAAAACAGCCCCGTATCAAGTGCTCAGCAGCCACACATGCCCGATGGCTGCCATACTGGATTGCACAGTTTAAAAATGTTCAGTCATTTTCAACAAACCATACTTACTTACATTTTAGGAGTTTTATATAAAAAAGCTTTTCTCTTTTTGACTCTGTGCTTGTTTTTTTACTTAAGATGACTAAATACAATAAATATTTTTATTTTATATACATAAAAAAAATCCCTGGAACTCATCTTAGGATTCACATTGCATTCTTTACGATAAGCTAAAAGATATTAAGAACCACATTGCTTTCCCACAAGCATCCAATTTTGCTTTTTAAACCACGGCTGTTAGATTTAGTTTTCATTTCCTTTACACATGGCTCCTTTCCTGTCCTAACTGAATGCAACCAAGAAGCTCTGGCTCATCTGAGCCAAGGCCAAGTTTCGTTAATGTGCAATAGAACGGTGCCACCGTCATGCACAAAATGACCCGCCTGAGCTTACAATTCAAAAGCACTCCACCCTGCCTGCCCACTCCTTTAGGAGACTTATGTCTCTCTTTATGATCTAAGAGAGAAAAACTCAGGATCTTAGAATACCCCAGTAACAACCAGGTTCCGGGGACCCCTGCTGGAGTGACTACAACCAGGGAAGCAGTTTACACTTGGCTGGAAGTGCTTGCTCTTCACTCATAAGCACACAGCATGGGACTCTGCTAATGAAAATAGCAGTTTCAACAGTGTGGGATGTGATGGGATCACCTTTCTTCACAACTGTGAGGGCAGGGCGTTCTTGGCTTACCTCTGCATCCTGCTGGGGGAGGTGGTACGTCCTTTCAAGGCTCCGCAGAGTTCTGGGGTTCAGGGTCTTCTGCTCCAAGAGATGCTCCAGAAGCAAGACCAGCTGGTCTGGAAGAAGCTAAGGACAAAACCAAACAGCCAGTGAAAATGCCATTCACCTTACAAGAAATAAACCCAAACGTTTAGAACAAAGACAGCAAATCCAGGGTAACCTGGGTATTTCAGTAGATGTCTGAAACGGGAAGACTGTAAACTTGATTTTGGTAAAACCTCGGGGTTTACACTGTATTCCCCAAAGAAAATGCATTCTGGGGCCTGATTAAGCCTGCTTCTTTATGGCTTATCATGTCACTTCTATATTTACAGTAGTTCAAAACTGTGTTTATCTTTTTTCATTTTTTAGGTTGTACGACGTAATTTCTTAAGGTGTACAAGATGATGATTTAATACACGCATACACTGTGAAATGATAAAGACTGTATTATTTTATTAATAATTCTCATGGTTTATTAGATTCTTTACTTCATGGCATGCCTATGCCACAAATGTCATTTAGTCTAGACAAACATTCAAGAAACCATTGATCTTAGGCAAACATATTGGAATAACAGAAATAAGAAGCCGCTTTCAGATTTCCTTCCTTACCACCTGAACCCTGTAAATGTACATCAGGAAATAAAGAGCATATAATGAAACAAGAACATGTCTCACAATCCATTATAAAAAATTATAAGTTTATTATTCCGTTAAAAAAATAAAATGTGCACATCATTACACGACACGGAGTCACTCATATTCCTGTTTTCATATAGGACAGGTAAGAAATGGTATTACTAGTAGTGAAGGGCAAAGAGAGGAGGGTGTTTTTATATGGTATAAAAACAATGAAAACTATTTTATAAACAAACAAGATTTGTGAAATCTAAGAGCTGAAACTATCTTATTCACTACTGTGCTGCGGTGCCTAGATGAGGCCGTAGAGCAGACAGAGCTCACGTAAACTATAAATGAAGGAAAAAATACATGTATGATATATATTGTGGAAAATGAAAAATGTTCTATGATTAAGGTTTTAAAATATTATTATGAATTCCACTACTCTCTACATTTAGCTTTTCTCTATCCCTCCTTATGCCCAGGTAGTTTCTGTCAACGAACCCAAATTTACAAGTATGCAAGTCAATACTAGGCCAACAGGATATTCGTAAGAACATCTCAAAGAAATGTTTTAAGTTATTGGTTTCTCTACCTTTCTTTACCTTTCTGCTCCCAAGTGTGCACTCTGCCTGCCCCTCATACACAAATGTGCACGCACACACACACTTTCCCAAAAGGCGGGAGGGGGAAAATCGGGTGGACTGCACACACAACATTCATCACGTAATGCCACAAAGAAAGCATTTATTGTATTTCTTTACCTTGCCCTCCTAAGTTCTAATAAAACACCCACTTCCCTACAGACAGGCGCAGATACACGTCTCTTGATTCTTGGGCATTTTTACTTTATAACATCCCTCCATGTATTTAAGAGTTGTGCTGTGAATCCTCTCTCAGGTTGAAAGGAGAAACTAGAGGCCTTCAGCCAAAACAGAGGGTTACAATCAGCACTGACCCATGAGGTTCTCCACAAGGACTCACAATGCTTAACACTTAATTTCCTTTCCTTAGAAGTCATGTGCCTGTAAGATGCTTTAAAGATATAAAGTTACTACATAACAACTATTAACGAGAACACTGGTTTTCCATTTTCTATAGTTTTAGACACATGAGGCTACTTTTATATTAAAAGAAATCTGTTTTATAAAATGGCCAAATTCGGGGCCACCAGCCTTTGGAGAGCTTCCTCACCCAGTTACACCGTGAACCCTTTGCTACTGGGTACTCGTGGGGTTCTTTACCTCCTCTGACTTGGCAGCTCGGCCAGCACCCAAGCTGCCTGGACCTCCTCCTGCCTAGCCGTCTCGCCCTGCAGCCTAGCCTCCCTCTCCGGACCTTTCTTCCTTGAGTTCCAAGAGGGGCCTTTTGACAGTGGAGGTTGAGCCTTAAGCCCGGCCCTGAGTGCATCCCTCACACCCCTATAGTCACTCCCTGACTGTCCTTCTGCACTTGAACCATCATCACAGAGTCTGCCTTTTCTCCCTCATCATGGTCTCTCCCGACCCACTTCATCTCTTTCTAGTGTTCTCCACGCGACTCCCACCCCAAGGTGGCCTGGCTTGAATGCCCATCACACAGCAGTCCACCTGCCTCTATGGGGGCTGGGGTGGGGAGGGCTCCAGACTGGGTCAGAGTAGCCACCCAGCCTTGTACCTCCATGGGTACTCTCGAAACTGGTCAGCAGCCAAGCCCAGGGCAGCAACAGTTCAAATGTTGAGGCCACTAGGGACACAGGAAGACAGCTTCTGGAGAAGGGCCCAGCCTGATACAGTGCAGAACACCCACTGGCTGGGGGTAGGGGCCTGGTTCACTGACTAAATATAGCAGGAACCAGCCTGGCAATTTGCAAATTGCAGAATTACAGGGAAGGACAGAGAAGAAAGAAAAGCATCTCCCTATTATGTGCCACGCTCACAAAGAGGTCTATTGTTGGAACTCCCATGTGAGATTTAGTTTAAACCAGAGAACCAGAGAGGAAAGAAACCCTTGAGGAAGATCATGAGCTTGGTCCTCAACTTACCCCTAACTGGGTTTAACCAATAAATGCAATTCCAGTTTAAAATCAAAGAATTACTAATATGTGAACCTATCAAAATATCTGGATTCGTATTTTTATATCTCTTGTAGCTTTCTCTAAGTAGAAGTTCATGCGTCTGCACACAGAAACAAAACAACAGGATCGGTGATCGTTTCGGTCCTGTTCTAACTTTACGCAATGGAAAAAATATTTGAAGCTTAAGCCCCCTGACTAAAGATAAACATCTGAGATGGAACGGAGGGAGTCAAACCTTTGCGAATCTTTAATAAGTTTAATTTACTCTAATTGGAGATAGGTAAAGAGCAGGCATGCACGTAGCCCTCTAGGTAGCCCTCCTCAGCTTGGAGGCGCCAGCAGACTGCTCTGCTGCAAGAGCTGGCTTGTTCAGAGGGGGCAGAACCAGGACATGCACGCGGCCCTGAGTCCTGCCCAGTGCTGTGAGTGCTGCTGGGTCCACTCTCCAGAATGAGCTGTGTAAGTGACTCTCATTCAGTAAACAACCTGTCGCCATCTGCCTTTCAACTTTAACTCTTCTAATTCCCGGAGAATGTAGTTTCTTACCAATGAGAAAAGTAGAGAACATCAATGATCAAATGCTATTTTAGAACACAGAGAATAAAACTAATTCAGTATCTTTCATTCACAAATGAGTAAGTAACCGTTATATAATTTTTACATGTGAGTACAGATCTTGAAAAGAGGATATTAAAGCAAAAATGTGGTGAGTAGCTCGCTTTAATACAGTACATTTCTCTTTGTAAAATAAACATTTACTCCCTGTAAAGCCACCCTACAATGAAAAAGAAGAACTATGTAATAAACCAAAAGTTTGCAAAGCAACTGAGAGAGATACACTACAAATGAGCTTGGATGCAGTGCCGGGCGGCTCGCCCTGGCAGCTGGCACGGTGGCAATGGGAAATGTGTGGGTCATTCCACTCCCACCTACGTAGAAATCAAATTAAATTTCACATGACTCCTAGGCCAACTGTGTTTTAATACAGTGGTACCGGAGGAAACAAACATGGCTTTAGTCACACTACGGGGAGATTAAGAAAAACAAAGTACATGTTTTAGAATATTCTCTCGAAAAAGCAGCTCTTTTGAACATTAAAAAAAGAACCTGCCTTTATTTCTGGGGGTCTTACAGTGCTCACAGGCACAGTTCAACAGTGACAGGAATAGAAAGTCCTGTCCTCTGCAAAAATAAGGAATTCAAGATGGGATTATTTTTTCCATACAGAAACCAGTCGGTATTTTTAAAATGCATCTTCCTCGGAAACTTAGACAAAATAAGGCTATGGGTGCCAGAGTCATGTGGGTACTTGAAATAGAGAACTCTACAACACTGTAAACTAACTCAAATACAAAAAAACAAAATGCTAAAGGAGGTCAGTCAATACAAATGCTATTTGTTAAGGATTTAGAGGTCTGTATTCTTGCTCTAAACATGGAGGATTTCGTAGTTGCTAACTAACCAGAAATGTACGAAGAAAAAGAAAAGTCTACCTGGTATTTTTCCTATTCAACTTAAGAGCTGAGGCAAGCCGCACAACTTTGAACGGGTTTAAAGAGTTTCTACGTAGACTCTTAGAAAGAAAATATGAATTTTCCAAATCCATTCTCCCAGTCTACAAGCAGCACAAAGAAAACAAACCCTGACTCTTCCAGAAGCCTCTTACTGCTGTCACAGGGGACATCACTCACCCCTGGCTCCCAGAAGGACCACCCACGCAACTGAGACCCTCCACCATCTCTTCCATTAGCAGGACGCAGAAGAGGCCAGCTCGTCTCCTACAGAAAATGTCACGGATGTGTCCCACTACTGACCTTCCACGGGCAGGCGCCGAACACAAGGAATCCAGTGCACGTGAATATCCGAGCCCCTCGGCCTGCACCCCTCCGAAAGCAAAGGAGAGCACCTCCCCTCGCGGCCCAGCTGGCGGCTGCAGCCACGAAGGAAGTCTCTGAGAGGCTCCCAGACCGGGAAGGAGCCTGGGACTAATGCAGCCACCGACTGACAGTGGCGTGAGTTCTATTATTACCCCATTATCACTCTGGGATCTGTGCCTAAATGAAGCATGCTTCCTCCCTGATGCCATTTCCTTTTATCCTGGCTGGAGACTAAAAGCAGATCAATGGGGGCAATACATATGATGTCACTTCAATTTACAGCAATGGCCTCCCTCTCTTTCAGTCTGTCTGAAATACACAGAAAGATCAATTCTTCCCAAAAATGGTTAAAAAATGCTTAGGGAGCATTCTTCTTCCAGAAAAGTATTCTCTGCTATATTTGTCTATGTTTCTACGGCAGGAACTGTTTACACTGAACAAAAACAGAAGAAATGGGGGAGGGAGAAAATCTCAAATTCTCCTGTATGCTGGAGACTTGCTGGCTCAAATTCAACACAAGCAGGGTCCAAACCAGACTTGAAGTGGCTGACCTTTGAAAGTCACATGCAGAAAGCTTTCTGGTGTAGGAGCACAATTGAGACAGCAGTTCTCCTTTGCCCCTTTGTTTAAGAAGGAAATCCCACAGATATAAAATGTGTGTGTGTGTTTTTTTTTAATAAGACTTCTCCAAAGACTAACAAGTTCCTTCCGACTCTTCTCAGAAACCACACTATACACTCTCAGGTGCCTCCACAGTCCACAGGCGGGAGAGCGAATAGCTCCCATTCATACAGTTTTCTCATTGGGGGCAACAAGGAACTCTGACCACAGGACACAAGACAGAACTGGAACCAAAATAAATAAAAATCTCTAAGCTGTATAAATTTTCATATGATTTTTGAAAATGGGGTAAATAATTGATGAAGTTTCTCAAAACAAAAGAGTTCTCCTTTCTCATAACCCAAAAAGAAACACAAAATCCTAAGAGTATCAGAACTGTGGTGTTGCAGCTGACCTTGCCTATTCCAAGCACTGGCGAGGACCACGGTCTTCACATCAATGTTAGTATATAATCTTCTTTCATCTGTCACTTTCTTAATGATAAACCTTTTTAAGTGTCAAAAATGAAATATTTAATAATATGTATATAGGCAAGAGTGTGCCCAAGAGCTGCTGTCAATAGGATATCATAATATAATTAAAATATTTTTAGTCTAAACTGGTAACTTGTATAGAGGAAAAACAGAATTGCTTTGAATTGTTATCAAAAACAATTGCTACTAAAAACAAAACTTAAAAAAGAAAAACTATCTTTTATGTGTTGAAGCGAAACCTTAATACACTTTAAAAAACTGCCAAGTATAAACGTCTATAGTTCACATTATTTTGGGGACACAAATTTCAGTTGCCAGGAGATGAAAGGCACCAAATTAATTAAAAGTGAAAACAATTTTCTTCAAAATAAAACAAGAGCCATGTATTTGTCCAACGAAATGTTATTTTTGATGATCAAATATCCTTTAGGGAGTATGGCTGCAAATTTGAGAAAGAAAAATCAAACAGAAGCAAATGTTCATATAATTTATTTCACAGTGGGAAAAAAAGCATATTTACTATATTTTGGGGGAAACAATTCTAAACGCTACTATTTAAAAAGACTACTGCATTTCTGAACCATGGTTTGGTCACGCTGCTTGCAAAACTGGCACCACAGTGACTAAAACAGACATCATTAGCAAAAAGTATCTGAAAAAAATTTATTGGTATAAATTATTCTCACATTTCCAGATTATAAGGGTCAAATTTTCATGTGCTGACATTTCCCTAACTTTTATAAAGGTCTCATCCAAACTATATACAATTTGACACAAAGCATATTATTTAAACTGCATAAAATGTAATCCTCTTGGCAACTGGATCTCTTAAAACCATATGTACACTAATGGTTTATATTACACATTTTGGGAAATAAATATTTGTAAACACTCAAACTGAAAATTTCCAAGTATCTTATAAGAGGTGCTTGAGATCTTCATGTTTCTCTTCTCAGAAACCTACCAGACCAATAACCCAAGGGGCCAAAGCGACACCATTCCTGATCTAAATTTTATGCTTCTCAAGAAAATCACTGTTCATGAATAGGAAACTATAAATTCCTAAGTGACTCAGCCTACTTGCCCTGCCATGACAACAATGGCATGATCAACGTTGGGTATATTTCAGGCTTTCTACAGAATTTGGAACACTTGAAGATAACAGAAAATACCTGCGACTTTTCATGTACTCATAGTTTTTTTTTTAATCTGCTTCTCATGCCCTTAGAATTAATACTCTTACCTAAGTTAATATTGTATTTAATAACTGATGTTATTTATCTTGAATAAGCGTATACATTTTTATGAACCTGAGTTTTTACCTTTTAGTGATATTTTCCAGCTCGAAATTGTAATTGCATACTGATTTATGACTCCTTAAGGTACATCAAATGACTATAAAGCTTGCATAATATACCTTTATTATGAAAACTGTCAGCTCGTTTTATGTGTCAAAATTATGGCTATGGCATATAACCACACAATGGAATACTATGCACCTATTAAAAAGAATGAAATGGAACTGTTTCTATAAGTTGGTTAAGATGTCAAGAAATGTTATTAAGTGAAGGACAAAGTTAATTACAGAATGTAGAATAAATCTGAATTTGTGTAAATAACTTCCCCCTCAAAAAATAAAAAGAAATTAAGTAACTCTTTAAGTCAACTTTTTCTGAGTAACCCATATGAGCTGTCCGGTCTTTTTTTTCTTTTCTTTTTTTTTTTCCCTGCCTCCAACTCAAGCTGAACTATTTTTCTTAAATCATGTTAAAAATATTTTCCAAAACTGTACTTAATGGAGAGAAGATCTATGTTATGAAAAACTTTAATACTGCAATCTAATCTAAGAGCACTGAAATTCCTAACTGTTTAAGCGCATACTCTGATGGGCGGTGAGCGGAAACCAGGGGCTTCTAATAAAGCACGTCCAATGAGTTACAGGCAGGTACCCTAGCATTAGTGTGTGCCAAGAAACCTATCAGTGTCTCTCTCTCTCCTTAGTCATAATATTTGAAGATAACATAGATCTCAACAGTTCTGATTTCCATACTTCTAAAAAGAGATGAATGCTAATACCATCAACTATAAGACATTAAATTCTGTGTGAGCAAGACACCAATATTGGAAGGATTTTAAATCTTCCAAGTGCTTTGCAAATATATATAAAAGTATTTCATCAGTTGCATGCTCAGACTTTTATGCTGTCACTTCAATACAAATTAACTATCAAATATTTTGTCTGAGAAAAAACAATAACTGTAATTTCACTCAAACCCAGAATTTTTTCCTATCTTTCTCTAACTTCCTATATTGCCCCATGTCAAAATCAGAGAGTGTGTGGGATTATTAAAATTTAACACTTTTAGTAACTGTATCAATATTAGATTTTTCTTTGTGACAGCCCTGTGTTCCTAGTTAAAGTGATCTATAGCATGCACAAAACTAAGGTGTTCATATTCACAAATATGCAATCCTTAGGAACACTCAGTCTGAAAACACAGATTTTCCTCTAAATTACAAGTGATCAGCAAATGGGAAAAAAACGCTAAGGTCTTACTGAAAATAGGTTCTTCAGGATCTATGGACAAAAAAAGAATCCTCCTATTTTAAGTTAAAACAAAGAATAACTGAGTTCAAACAAAACTTCTATAAAAAGAATGTACATTTTCAAGGAAACTCCTTAAATAATGGAACCCTATCTTGCTCATTTCATGTGCCACCTACACTATGCCCGATACTCACAAGTTTATCAAATTTAAATAAAGGACTTAATTGTCCTTAATGTCCAATAATAAGACGGAGTAATAACAGTAAAAATGACTGCAAGATAGCTGTCAATGAACAATTTGGTGATTTAAGTCTATTAAAAAAATTTATATAGCTATACATGAAAATTCAGGTCAGAAGATTCTCACTTCGAAACTAAAACAAATCTGTAATATATACACAAATATATCAACTTAAAAAGTTTTTAAATGTCCTGTATAACAACAGATGTGGTAGGTGATTCTTATTTTAATAGCTAATGGTAACGTAACCGAAATGTGTCTTTAACTGTAATTGGCTATAATCAATGATGGCTCTGCAGTGTTTTTAAAAAGCTAATAAATAACTTAGATTGTGTTAGTAACAACCCATTTTGCTCTAAGTGCAAAAATTCAATAGTATCTCTGAGATGTTTCTTTGCTTTCCATCTCCTCGTTTAAACTTGTCATTAAAAATTTGTGTTATTTCTTTTTTTTCCAAATTGTTGAAATTAACAGCTGAAAAAAAAGCAAGCCCCAAGAGCATTTGGACACAATGATATTAACAAGAGTTACAAGGTAAGAAAAAGACAAACAGAAGGAATCAACCACTCTGGCCCTAAGCTTAGACAAACCACTCAGGCATGGGCACACACACATACACTAAACATATTTTTAAGCAAAAAACATAATTTATAAAAAAAATTTCACTCTTGGGTATTTATTCTAGTCTAAAATACTGACATTCCATTACTCCTAGTTCCTGTCCTTCCTTCTTCATAGGCGCATAGTCAAAACAACAGAAATATCTTTTTGGTTAGATTTTATTTTCTAATACTCTTTCTATACTTTCTACCAAATCCAAACTAAGCATAAATTTTAGCCACATGTCCACAATTTGCTGTGGTTTCTGTCATAAAGTCAACAAAGAAACATATCCTTTAATATATGTATAACCAACCACAACTAAAGAGGAATTATGGGGAGGGGGTATGACGTGGAAGAGGGTAAGGAGTCAAACTCCATGAATTACTGCTGGAAAAATATAGGAATGAAGTTGTTTTTATTTAATAAAAATGTGTTGGGAGTACTGTACATGTTACTATCCAATGTCTCAGTGTTTTTTTTTTTTTTCACAGAATGGTTTAATGTATATAAAGCACAGGAGTTGGGCTTCGATCAAATCCTGTATACTTTCGAAGTCTAATTCAGACATCTTACATTCTGGATTAACTTTGAAAAGTTTTTTGAGTAATAAAGCAAAGGATTAATTTACAGGTCACTTCAACACAAAAGTCTGTATTTTTTTTTTTTTTTAAGATATGGACTTAAGAACTTCAAGAAAAAGAAATGCAGAAAACAAGCTTCGCCTACTCTTAAGAAGTGTTTAGTTCATTTTTAACTTCTTTTCTCTCTCTTCCACCTCAAGAGCAGCTCATCTGAAGGGAATGAAAGCTTTTAGTGGGTGAGCATTCTGCATGAAAAGAAAGATGGCTATCTTATGGATGCATATCACATGAGAAAGTGAAACAGGTGAATGGGAAACATAACAATAAAACTACATGGACATGAATGATGCCAGGTTTGTTTACCCCAAGACTGCATGCTATGTACAAATGGCTGAATAATTCATAAATTAATGTACTTCCCATAACAAAAGGAACTATTCCCAACTAAACAAGTAGACTGAAATAGTGTTATAAAAGTGTTCTTTTGAAACAAAACATCCACTTTACTGCTATGAGAGTTCACACATTATAATCTTACGTTTACTAACTTGGACTCAGCCCCAGAGCAGCCTGAAGCTGATACTGGTACAGGAAATCTGAAATGCGGCCTTGTTTGCTACCACGGAATACTTTCTCATATGAGTTCAAGTACTTGAAAGTCAACGGACAGAAGTAAGTCTTCGAAGATACAAAACACATACTTTTTAACCATGGATCTAAAGGTGTTGGCATGACCACGATTAAACCTAAGATGTGTTTTTTAGTTGCAATCTAAAATCCCAACGCTTGGGATTCTATTTAGTTATTCCTAACAGATGCCTAAAGAAATTTCGTAAAAATGGTAGTTAAGTTTTAGCATTTTTATTCCTTTCATATCTGCCTTTATGTATGCATAATGTGCTCACGTTACAGAAAGTCAGAATTATTTTATTGGCATATTTTAACAGTGCGAAACCTTTGTAAATTATAGAAAATGTGTCTGGATTTCTAAATTTTCTGATTGTTCATTCGACTTTAATAGAAAATAGTCTGGAAAATCAAACTTTTCCTCCCCTCTGTATTCCAGCTTAATTTATTTGTATAAATTAACTTGGAATTTATCTTTAAGAAAACATAGTTTTCTTTACATAGGTTTTTAGAAATTTTTCTCACATACTTAAAACTAAAAAAACTTCAAAATACAATGTTTACTCCCCACCTTTTAATGGAATTTCAGCTACTTTGTTTTTTAACATATCGAAGTTACAACGCACCAACTATAATCTACATATTCTATCCCAAAGTGAAGCTTATTTAAAACAAATTAACTTGAATAACCAGTAATCACAGATCCCCCCAAAAGGAAAGGCAGACACACAGATTTCAAAATTACTAAACGCAACCTCACAGGTTGAGAACCAGTTTTCTACTGCTTTCACAATGCAGGGTCCCATCTCAGACCTTTACAAGTAACATCTGAGACAGGGCAATTCAAACTTCTCTTTAGAGTCAAAGTTTAAAATACGGCTTCTTTTAGTGTCTGTGGTTAGCTGTCTGGCATTAGGTCCACGTTTCTATCAAAGAATACTTGCTAGGAATTAAGACCCAAGATCAGAACCCCTCTAGGTCAGCACACACCCCTTGATAAAAGAGGAAAGAGGAGAACGGTTCTCTAGAGACTAGAGTTAACTTGTAGAACATTTCTAAAAAAGGCTTCAGCCCGAAGCAGTCATTTTTGCTACTTTTTCTGCTGCAT
>NW_011889246.1:857364-868852 GCF_000151845.1 Pteropus vampyrus
CGCCCCGCGTGGCCAGTCGGGGCCCGGTTCCCACCGCGCGGCGCCCCTTCCCAGCCACACCCCTGGCCCCCGCCCCGCCTGTCAGCTCCCACCCAGTAATTACTCTAATTAGAAGTTTTAGTCTCAGCAGTTAAACGATGTACCTACGAACCAGTCCCAACAGAGCCTGCAATTCAAATGGCTTTGAGAACAAAGGCAATCAAAGCTGTAGCAATTTTTCCTCTAATTTATAGAATGTGAAGACTTTCTCTCACTGCACATTGTACTTAAAATTTTTTAAAAGTTTAATCTCTAAGGTACATACTATTTCACAAGGATATTAGCATTTCTGTGGAAAAACGCCAGACCATGCTGGCTACAACTAACAAAGAAAAAAAAAAAGTCACTGTTTCAAAAAACAAAACAAAACAAAACAAAAAATTTAAACTTGAAAGTTTGGTCCCTTCTGAACGACAAATGTTCCTGGATCACCTGCAGGAAATGAGCAAAATGTACAGAGATGTGTGTGGGAGGGCTGCATTCTCATAGTTTAGATTATGTGAATAAAAAACTATACTATCTTTCTAGTGAACAATCTGCATAATTCTTAATTAGTATTGGTGGAGGTTGCTAATTGTTCACACTAATATCAGCTGGATGGCTACTTGTCGGTCCAAAGAATAAAACACCAAATGCTAGAATTCAGTTTCCTGGGTGCAAGGACAGCTTTCATGCCTAATGACTGTCTCATCACCAAAAACCACCAGAACATTCCAAGAACACACCGTAGGCCAGTATTGTTTCCAATCTTAAAGCAGTCCCAGTAGATAAAGGTGACCAGAATAGGTTCCAACAACAAAATAAGAAAACTGCAATTATCAACTAGAATAACTATATCAAGGATAATGAGGAAATTTATTTATTGGGAATAAGTGAGAGGAAAGCTCAGAAAGGGAAGTGATCAGGCCTGTTTTCCCTAGAAAATTAAAATACTCCATTCACAGTTCTGAGTATTAAACTCTTCAATCTAGTTTTAAACGTAGAGTGGAATTTCCAAAATGAGCAAAATTTCAACTGTAAATATGTGCTTGGAAAAAAACAAAACACCAAAAACAAACAAACAAAAAACCTTTTTCTACTTTATTTTCCAGCACTGGTTTGATCTTTAAAGCAATCTGTATCCATTCTAGAAGAATTACTGAACAACCTAGAAATTTATGTTAAAGATTAAAAAAAAACCAAAGGCAATCAACTATTAAATGGAGTAGGAAATAAAAACAACTACAAAAATGTTGCCTAAAATAGGTTATATGACTCAGATATCTTCCACTTTTACGATATTTTTTTTCAAAAATATTTTAACTTTTTCAAAATTTCAATTAAGTAGTTTTCAGTCTCAGTTTCACTCCGTGCATTTACTAGGATATCCTCTAAAATTTCTTAATTTTTAAATGCAAGAAATCTTACCTCTTCACAGTATGGAAAATTAATTTAGTAACTTATTTTGTTAGAAAATGCTATTTTTGTTTAGAAGCTAAGTTTGCTTCTCACACAATTTAGAGTTTCATTGTGGTAACCATTTTAAAAGCTAATTTTTTAAACACGAACATCAACTAATTTCAAGTTAAAACAAGTAGAAAGTAAGAAACAAATTCCAATGCAAACAATTTCAAATGCTAATGTGCCCACGCTTAAAACTCTAATGCCCTGAAAAGAAGACATTTTTAAATGTTTCAACTAAGAAAACCAGGTGCGTGGGAAATAAAAATATAGAAAAGACTCCCAAACACTCGTTCTGAAGATGAAATAAACACAATAAGTGACAACATAGAGAGAAAGCTCCTTCAGAGAAAATACGATATTCCCCCAAAAAACATATACTTCCAAAATTCCTGAGTCAAAGTCTAAATTTTTGAAATAGCTTTAAAGTCAATCTCGGTGTACAAGACAGGACACCTCCCTTAACATTTATAAGCTTTATGCATGTTTTGAGGTATAT
Source organism: Pteropus vampyrus (assembly GCF_000151845.1). Lineage (NCBI taxonomy): Eukaryota > Metazoa > Chordata > Mammalia > Chiroptera > Pteropodidae > Pteropus > Pteropus vampyrus. The sequence goes on from NW_011889246.1 coordinate 859,343, forward strand.
AAGAACATTAAAATCATTCAATATAATAAAACAATTTTCAGTTAGAAAAATCCGTGATATCAACCTTCACACAATAAAATACTCTGCAGTAAGAGATGAAAATAAGCTTTACAAAATATACCAAATGTTCTTGTAAAAAGTAAACATTTAATAGCTAAGCACCCATACAGTTAGTCTTATTGCTAACACAAGCTTATTTTGCATTCACTTTTAAAAGCAAAAAGCCATTGCCGATTAAGCTGTTGGCCAACACTGCAATTTTACTTTAAATTGAAAGGTAGAGAGCAAGACTTAAGATAAAATCCCATACTGTCCTGAGACTATCTTCGCTTAAAGAGTTCTCACCAACATTGCAGATGCCATTTCTCGTTGATTCCAATACTATTTGTTCACCCACATTTTTATGTCCATTTCTCCTTTTGGAAGTCAAATCAGTAGTAGCCCTATCCCATAATTTTTTTTTTTTTCCTTTAAGAAACAGCATCTAGGAAACGTTTCTTCCTTTCTTTATAAGCAGAGCGCAGTCCTCTGCTAGCCAGCAGCGCGGGAATCCCCATGCTTATCACCCTGAGCTCCCACCTCTCCTCAAAGCCGGGCGGGGTGGTGACACCTTTCCAAGGCTTTTCAAAGGCAAGTCCCCAAATGCCACTATCAATTCCACAGGGCCCACTGGGCGATGCTGTCCTAAATCGACAAATCTCGCTCCCCGCTCTCAACTACCGTCACTTAAGTTTAATGACAAGAACTACACTGAAAACTGTCCCTGCAGCACGTTCTTTTCTGAAAAGAATGAATGACCTAAATTAGAAGCACGAGGACTAAAAACAAAATTAAATTACCTAGCTTTTAGAGGAGGTACACTGCTGTGCAGCGATCTTTGAGGGGAGCACCTCTCTCCAGTTCCGAAGCCGAGGCCCTGGGAGGCTGCTGGGGATCCCTCGGCATTAGAATAGAAGCCCTTCGCCGGAAGGTCCAAGCCACCCGCATCCATCAGGAAGGCGCAGTAGGTCCCCGCAGGGAAGACGGTGGACGAAAGGGATTCAGGGAATCTCATGTATGCCCAAAAGCCTGGCTCCCAAGCCAGGAGTAGCTTAATACAAGAAAGTTTTAATCGAGCAAGTCATATCAGCCCCGGGGCCCGAGGGGCCGCGTGCGGTTCGTCCTCCACGCCTGGGACCCTCACTTGACACCAGCCTCCAGGCCCTGGCTAAAGTCCGCAGTTGTGCCAGTGCCCAGGGTGGCCTCGTGGTCTCCGCGTCCCTCCACCTGGCGGCTAGGGTGGGGGAGGAAGAGAGTCGGTGGTGGGCGGGGACGTGGGGCGGGGACATGCAGCACCCACCACAGGTGGTGTCCCGGTCCCACCCCGCCCCCGCCCCGCAGTGTCCTGGCATCTGAGGAGCCCTCCCAGCAACCAGCACCGCCTGGAGACTGTTCTTACTTAGTGAAGGCGATGAAACTCGCGCTTCTTTAAAAGCTGGTGTCCTTGCCTCCTAACACAAACAAGAGGTACCCAGGGGCACCTTCATCTGCAGAGTCGCTTAGAACCCTGCAGAGTCGCTTAGAACCCTGTCTAATTCTGCCTGGCTACTCAGCTACTTACTGACCTTGGGCACTAACTCTGCAACTTTGGTTAAAAACTCAACACAGCTCTCAAGGGTGTCAGGAAACAGTTTTGGCACTAAAGGCCCACTTTGCTTCTGGCCTGAATTTAGAATGACTCGCTTGCCTTAAACACTAATGGTACAAATAGCATGGGGTAAGGTGTCCCTCCCTACCCAACTAACCACCAAATGTAAACCAGGTACCAAAGAAGCTCTCCAGCCTCCTCCCTTCCTGATTTCCAGTGCCCTTCTTCTGTGCTGACCCTGCATTTTCCCAAGGACCCAGATGAGAAACCGACTTTGCCCACTATCGCCATGCCAGATGAGTTTCGTTAAAGCACAACTTGATCCTTCCCTGTCCTCTGACTGAAACAATGATCTGGATGCCCCAATGTGTGTCGTTCAATATGCTCATTTCCAGTTCCAATCCTCTCCTCAACCAGTCAACAAACTTTTTCTGCAGACAGATAGGAATTGCTAATACCAGTCCCTCTGCTGGGAATCCCCCACCCCCACACACTTTTCAAAGGCTATCTTTTCCAAAACCCCTTCTAGGGACTGTTTTTGCTTTCTGAGTTTTATCCTCTCATTCATTCCCATGTGGACAGTTCCATTCTGCCATATAACAGAATATTAGCGTGCCACTGTCATATGCTCAAATTTCTGAGCTCCCTGAAGTCCTGGAATGTCTTTTTAAAATAATCTCCCCACCTCCAAGCACTCAGCACAACCCATTTTAAATTAATAGCCTTGTAGCAAGTTTCAATCTGGTGCCCATCAGCACTGATTTTTAGCAACTAAATGATAAAAATTTGTTAAAGCAGGATTGACTGTAAAAGAGAAATTCAAAAATAGATTTTTGGTTTTTTTTTTTTTTTTTAAAGCTTTACACCATTATTTTCGCAGGCAAAGCCATTACAGGTAAATGTCATCTATTTCAGGGACATTTTCTACTAAGAAGCTGTTGACAGCTTAACTCCTGTAGCTCTGCTTATGCAAATGCAGGTGGTGCTTTTCTCCCAGAGAACTTCACACATCTGTTATTTAAGTGGACTCTGCCATGGCTGTGCAGACAGGGGCACACACTATCCACAGTCTTAAAAGAGATGACTGGGAAAGAGGAGACAGAAAAATCAAGCCACTTAGCACAAAGAACACATACATGGCAGTTAAAACTATGTAAAAATTTTACAGATGTGAGTGCCAAAAAGGATGTTTGTAGTGTTAAAAATATAGTATTTTTATTGGAGGTTTCCCTCTGAAGTTAAGTGTTAGTAAAAACACAAATTATAGCACAAATTCATAAGACAAAACATGATTAATACAAATATTCTTAGGTCAATAAAACTTGACAGTTAGACCATGCTTTTGAATAAAGAACTGTCAATTTCCTCCAAATTAAAATTAAGAAGTATTTGTCACTTAAAATCTCTTTATATTCAGTAGCTGACATAATACCGTAATATAGAAATCCTATATAAACTAAAATTACAAATGACTTTTTCTATGTTACGGCGTATGTGTGTGTGTACATATTTTTCCTGACAGCAGTTATAAGAAGTTATAAAAAGCTATAAAAATTCACTTCTAATAGTACACCCTGTATCTACTATCCAATCCTATGAATTCCCCTATTCACTACCCTTTACAGTATCAACATTCTCTGATGTAGTAAGCATGACAATGGCCACATCCTAATCCCTGAAACCTGTGAATATGTGAAGTTACATGGCACAGGGGAGTTAAGGTTGTTGATCAGCTGCCCTGAAGATGGGGAGACGATCCTGGATTATCTAGGGGAACCCAAAGCAATAACAAGGTCCTTATAAATTAAGAAACCGGATAGCAATCTGTGAAGGACTCCTCTAGCTGACCTTGCTGGCTTTGAAGACAGAGGAAGGGCCAAGGAATGCAGGGACCTCTGAAAGCTGGAGAAGGCAAGGAAACGGATTCTCCACTAGACCCTCCAGAGAGGAACAAAGGCCTGCTCACGCCTTGATTTTAGCCTAGAGAGATTAATTGTGGACATCTGACCTCCAGATATTGTAAGATAATAAATCTGTGTTGTAAGTCACTAGACTTGTGGTAATGACACAGCAGCAATACGAAACCAATACATCTGGGTTCCAAGCCCCTCTTACAATCAGCCTCACTGCTTCTTAATGTTTGGCTCAACCTGTGAGGAAAATAAAAATACCTTTTAAAAGCTCAGTTATACCTAAACTCTGATAAATTTTCTCCTAAGGCGGAGAAGGTTTCTTCCAGGTCCCTCTGTTCACCTCCCCACCAAGTACACAGCTTTATAGGGGATTTCAGGCTCAATTCTAGTGGCTGAACGTTTGCTGTTGGTGGGATGGCAGATGAGAAGAAAGCTGAATAGGAGGTCTAAAGCCCTGTTGGGTTTGGTTCCTAACTCCTTGGCTGCTTTTATAGTGCCACAAAGGCCAGGGCAGAGCATGTCAATGAAACAAAGGACAAGCATGAAACAAAACGCCATGGGCAACCACGTCTTGATCAAATCTAAGAGTGATTCAAGTTAATAAGTAACACACCCCACCACCTTTTCATGGCTTTAATTATTACAGCCAGTAAAAAATATTCAGGCCATCCCTGTTTTATTTACCCCTAAAGGCTAAAGTCTTCATTAAATGCAGAAGAGTTGTGTTCAATTCAACACATATGGTGAGATCACAGCCTGGTTTATTGTAGGTTTTTGATGTGTCACTCCCCCCTCCCTCCAATCAATCAATCAATCAATCAATCAATCAATCTCTTCCCCTCTTCCTCGCACACACACGGTGTACACAGCACCGCAATTACAATATGACTATCAGATTTTACATTTTTATATATCAATTTAAAAGACAATTTTATTTCTGAATGGTTTCCCTCACTTTCTATTTTACTATTATTATTACTACTATTTTTTTTTTTTAGCATAAATTGGTCTTTTCATGAGGCCATTTCCTATACTGTTCAAAAGGCACTTTACCCTTGGGTAACACAAAGGGCTCCTAACAGGGTCTGCTTTTGCCCCCAAACATTTCATTCACATATGTTAAACCTGGTAAGTTCCTGAACAGCATAGGACATTTTGGTTTGAGAAGCCTGACAAAATGTCTAAGTAGTAAAAGGAATGGGTAAGAGGCTGGAGCAACTCACATGCCCCAAGATCAATGCCACTATTTTTCTTTGTTATGACGTAGCGACTCTGTCATTGAACTGCCTGATTATGACATTTTCCAAAGTCTGCACTGCTATATTTTCCAAAGGGAAAGAATCAACCAGCCTCCCCGCCTCAGGTAAACTCTCCACTGAGGAATTCTTTACTGCAATTCTTTACTGTGTCTTACATTAGAAAAGCAATTTTTTTCTGATCATTTCTCACTTAGTGTTTTTTCTATCATTGGCTCTTATTTGGCATTACTGTCTGTGGAATTGAACTGGCATAAGAAGAGTTGGGATCACTGAAAATTAAGACCCTGTACCACTGCAAGAGGGAGGCTGAGGTAGGGGTGGTTCTGTTGTGTGTGGCCCCACCTCCATGAACATGCAACCTGGAGGGAACAGGTAAGTGTGGATCACCATTAAGCATCTCTTGGAGCACCATGTCAGAAATAAGTGAAGGAGAGTAGCAAAAGGAAGACAGATCTCCCTGCTCTCCCCTTTAATCTCAGGGATGGAGACAGGTTCTGGGAAAGAACTGGATAATATGAAGCCTCAGGCGGTGGGAGGCAGCCCAAGATGAAACACACCTGGACCCACGCCTGGACATTTTTCCTTTAGAAAAAGGTGCTTATCATGTGGCTTTACAAAGGTCTAATGCTAGAAGCTAAATATGGCTTGGTGTTTGATCATCTTTTTTATTAGCAGAATTGCAACACAGCCCTCTTTGTCTCTAGTTCTCAGAAAACCATTCCTAGTAGCAACGCAATTCTAAAGGGGGGAAATAAAATGCAGCATAAAGAGGCTGCACATTAAATTTTATAAAATACAGGAATGTAATGACTATTTGATTTTGTATGGGCAACTGTTCCTGTCAATGTACCTGCAAACCCTTGGGGGGCGGTGGCCTCAAAGCTGCCTGACCCTGTGCTCCATTCTCCCTGATTAAGGTCCTCCGGGACTGAGGAAAAATTAGGCAGCGACCTCCTGCTGCTCTGTATGAGGCAGGGCTAACAAGGCCTATGCTCTCTTCTAGTTCTTCTTACAAGCCCCTAATACTATTCTTATTATATTCCCAGAATTAAATAAACTTTTAACATGCTTTAGTTCTGTGGGAAAAGGAACTATATCATTGTGTAGTAACTATAAAAACTTAACATCCCCCAAAACTGTTTTTACAAACTCTGAAAAATAAAAAGTAATGTCAGCTTCACAGATCCTTGTTCTTGACAGTAAATAATATCAGTGGCTAAAGATTTCTTAAATTAACATGAAAAATGAATGACTGACTGAATAAACAAATGTGATGCCTGTAGCAGGAATAAACAAAACAGCAAACTCGTAAGTTTTTTGTATACAATTTAATTCAGATTTAAAGTTTGTGCAAGATGCCCTAAAGCTTTTGAGAAAAGTATTCTCTCAAAGTAAAATGTTGTGTTTTGCTGGCAGAATGGTACTTACTTAAAATTGTGATCCAGTTTTTAGCAAAGCCACCAACAATTAACACTGAAGACAGCTGTGTAAAAATACATAAATTTATAATGTTTCTATTAGCACGGCATATTACTGACTTGTTATTTGCAAAATTATTCTTAAACCTGCCAACGCAATTTAACGTCCTTAATTTTTGTCAGTAACTCGTGATCACCTCCTTGAATATTGGAATAAAGGTAAAGACGGCAGGATGTCTGGCTTCCTCTTTACAGGAGTTTTATTTTAAGCCGAGAGGTCCTGAATGATTTGTCTGGAGGCATAAAGGTTAGAAGCCTGGTGCCAGCTCATCCCCAAAGCCCTCTAGTGATAGTTGCTATCACTAGAGAGAACAAATTCAATTTTTAAAAACTATTCTTCTAGGTCTTATTTTTTTATCCCCACAGTATTACTTTTATTTGGGCCTGTCTCAACTGATCTACATTGCTCAAGATGCAGACTCCAAAAGCCTATAAAGTAGCCTGACTGATCCCCTCCTAACCCTCCCTGACATTATATAATTAATATTTAAAGGCACTGAACACATGCCCACAGGTGTTCCATTTGACTTCTGTCCATCCAGGAGGTCCACAATAACCCTTCTTTCAAATCTAGAGCTGGTCAGTTCCCCACATGACTCTAAATAGTGCCGGTTGTATGAGAGCACTTACATTACTACATTTACTGGTAACCTTATTAAGCCTGCCCTGTCAATAAACTTACCAAGGTTATCTTCAAGTCCAAATCTCCAATAGCAGTATTAAGCCACAGTGACTCTGGGACTGCTCCTGTCATCCCCTTCCTGGTGGCCGAGGATGCACTGGTGAGCACCTGCCCACCCAGAAGTAATGACTGGGGGAGACCAATAAAGTCAACATTCAGAAAACCATTGCGTGCTCTTTCACAAACAGAGCTTGCTGCTGGCAATAACAAGAGCTACAACTTCTCAGAATCTTAATGCAGGACTAACTAAAAGTACAGGAAAAGAAATCTCCCTAACAATAAAAACTATACCCATGTGGAGATCCCTTCTCCTGCAGGGGACCCTAGAGGCAGAGTACCCATGATCTGCTTACACTGTAGAAATATTAATCATTTTTCAACAAAAGGGGTTCTTTACAACTGCTTTGTCTTCATTTCCTAAGTTTAACCACCAGAATCTCCAAATAGCCAGGTAGTGGCCTGGATGTGTTTGCTGTGTTACCAAAGGTTATAACAAGCAGGGACAATATCATTAGGCTATCATTTTCTTCAGGTATTTTTTTGGAGGGGTGGGGGGTGCACGTGTTTATATTCAGATTTAAAATTTATGCAAGTTGCCTAGAAACCATGGTGCAGAATGATTCACAGCCTAATGCATGTGAAATTGCAGCTGCTACAAACAGTATGTTTCACAAATACACTCTGGGCTGAGCTCATTCCTATGTACCCCATCCTTCACGGTTGACGATATCTAGCTTTCCAGGGAGTTGGTTTAGTTATACCATCATTTTGGTAAAACTGGAGAGAAATCAGTTTTTTTTTTTTTTTTTAAAAACCCTGCTCGAGTACACTTTATTCTTCAAGAAACTTACACATCTTCGCCTGTGTCGACAGTATATGTAACTTTAAATTTGGGTGATACAGGCCTAAGTGGCAGAGAACTTGCTTTGCACAAAGGATGAATGAATGGATGGATGGATGGATGGATGGATGGACAGATGGATGGATGGACAGATGGATGGATAGGTGAAAGGAAGGAAAGAAGGAAAGAAGGTAGAAAGGAAGGAAGGAAGGAAGGAAGGAAGGAAGGAAGGAAGGAAGGAAGGAAGGAAGGAAGGTTGGTTTCCTACACTAAAGCCATTTCCTACACTGAGCAACTTTTATCTAAAGAGCTTCATGTATTTCATATGTGTCTGAGGTGCCATCACTCCCCACCATGTCATCACACTCCTGGTCACATTTTTGTAAATGTGGGCTCAGTCAGAAAGCTGGTCAGGATCACTGTCAATCAGAAAGTGAAGCCAGATCAACCCTTAGGAGCTTATTAGCTTGTTCTACCAGGTAATGGGTCACATTAGTTAAATAGCTTGTAATTGTAATGTTGCCATAGTTCTCAGAACTAAGAGCTTCCCTTCTCCAAGAGTGTCTGAGGGCTTGCAGACAGCTGAAGAGGAATGAACACTGCTCCAGGCTTTCCTTTTTAGTTTATCAGGCTGGACTGTTTACTACTTCTGAAATCCTCTTTCCGTAGAAGAAACTGTACCCCGAATGAATGTTATGTCTTATTTATTTCACAAAGTAAGGGGTGGAAGAGAAATGTGAATATCCTAGGGGAAAAAAATGCAAGTTAAACTTCAAGGAAAACACCCGAATTCATTGGGCTTTGGTGCCCAAGATGCTACGCTTTTTATACCACAATCTCAAATAATAAAACCCTGCACATCCTTTACAACCAAATGTGGCAATATTTTGGATGTCTTTTAGGTGCCAAGGACAAAAATATTTTTCATGGTTATTTGTTCGGCCTGTCATTTTCTAACAATGAACTCTAATCAGCTTTCTGGTTTAAATAAACGAAGGATGACTTCTGAAAGAATTCTTAAGATAAAATGGTTAGAGATTAATTAAAGAAAAACTTTTTTTTAAGTCACAATAAAGGCTAAAAGGTGGACAAAAAAATACTATTCCTGAAACTTCTTAAAACAGTTACTCATAACCAAACTATCAATAGTGCTCTGAGGCCTCTTTGGTAAAAACTTTCAAAAGCCTCCGTGGGATCTCTACAGTTTTCATGCCCATTCTTAGGCTGAACATACCTCATACCACTGTGATGTTCAAACTAAGTAGCAGGATACCTGCTTCAGAAGTTTAACGGATGGTAACACTTTCTGCAAGTGGCACATTCAGAATGCACATCCTGCCAGATTGCAGTGAGCATCTGATCCCATAACAACTGAACGCGCAAGAGATGACACTCACGACACTGACTGCTAAGGCAAGCTTGTGGCCAGGCTAAAGAACAAGATCGTAGGGCTCTAAAACCTGCAGCCTCATAGGCAGACTTCAAGCCCAGTGTCTGAACGTCAGACATGGAGCCCATGGCGACAGCTCTCCTCCATCTCTCACTATGTCATGACTGGTGACATTTGTAACAAACTACAGTGTTCGCCCCAAGTTTAAAAAAAAAAAAAAAAAGACTTCCCACCATTCTGACATCTGCTGAAAATAATGAAATGCTCCTACTTTTGTTTTTTAAAAGCAAGTAAATACATATTTTATATTCAATATTTAT
>NW_011889246.1:870112-898418 GCF_000151845.1 Pteropus vampyrus
AAAAAAAAAAAAAAAGACTTCCCACCATTCTGACATCTGCTGAAGATAATGAAATGCTCCTACTTTTGTTTTTTAAAAGCAAGTAAATACATATTTTATATTCAATATTTATATAATTAGGGAGTAAAGAAAGCTTTTCAAAAAAAGATTAAATACCTTTATAGGGGACAAAAGACCTCCCCCCAACTCCATTATGATTCTTGTCATTTTAAGGATTGCTACTCTTAGGAGTTTATTTAAAATTTAGGATTATTTTTCCATAGGTAAAGATTAAAAGCAAGTAAAACCTACCAGATAAATTCTATCTTCATGAATTACAACTTCAAAATGCAAAATCAAAATATTTTATTTCTATATTTTAAAAAATGTCCTGAGAAATCAGTGGTTAAGATCTTGAAAAAAGGAAGCAAAGTCACAGGAAGATTCTAACTGCCCTCAAGCTCAGACTTAGAGAAAAGGATCACATGTACATTCTCATAAAGGAAGCCTTAAAACCCAGCAGACATTCTTTAAAATACCTCAATCACTAGATAGCAAAATCTGGGGAGATTTAAACACAGATATTTGTATAATCCTTTGTATTCAAGAAACTCAGTGCTTCCAGTGTCACAGGAACCTCTCCCTGGGGTCTGTAGTCAGAACTCTCCTGCTCATTTTCTGAGTGAATCATCTGAAAGACATGGTAGGAGGGGTCTGAGAGAATGATGGGAGTAGGGGTGTGTGCTTGCTTTTACTGAGATGAGCTATTTATGCCACGGAGCAATTTCTTTAAAAAATATTATCTGAATCTGGTGTTGAAGGGATTCATTTAAGAAACAGCAAATCACTGGTACGATGAAATTCCTTAGAGATTTACTTCCGCTTAGATTTTCAAGACGTTTCAACCGGTCCTCAACTTGAGTCAAACTGTTAGCTCTGGTTATTGATTATTCTTACAGGATGCACAATAAGGGCAGATTTTTCAAATATGCCAGCAATTAATCATGAGTTTCAGGAGAAAACTGGGGTGTGATTATTGTTGAAAATGGTTTTCCTCCCAGTTATTAAATGAAATGCCAGGTATGTAGGATGTCTTCCCACTTCTCTCACAGGTTCATAACAAAACCAGAATCGTATCCATCAGTCCAACCCACAGGAAGGCATGCTTGTCCAGCTCCTCTTTTATCATCATGTTACATCATCACCATATTTCATCATCATATTAAATCATCAAAATAGTATCTCAGTATAGCTCATGTAAAATCAAAGACTGTCAGTTGATCAGAACTGAAAGAATGACTGTTACAATCTTTCTCCATTTAAAACATGATATTTACATCTTTCAAACAAATGCCTTTATTAGCCTACATAAAAATTGATGAGCCAAATGAGGCCTCACAGGCCACAGTGTGTGGTTTAAGGGCAAAATCATCAATACTCAAGTTTAAAGATTAGCTCATCTTTATGTTTAAACTGTTTCAACCTTACTCCTTTTGCCATTTCTGTTCCATTTATAATTCTCAAACTATTAGAAGTGTGGTCTCTCGTATCTATGGTCCATGTCAGAGAACTCAGTTTGCATAAACCAGTTTTGTCCTCTGGCATCCTGATGCTATGCTATCAAATCAACCAATGCTGCAAGGAAGGAGAAAATAAAGTATGTTTTAGTGGGTGTCTGGATCTATTTTCCTTGTCAAGGATCTCCTTTATGAAGATGCCTGTCCAAGCCATTACCCAAAAGTATAATAAGAATAAAGTTGAAATAATTACTGCCTACATCTTGGCTTTGAGCAAGAATCAGAATAAGATTATATTTCAAATGGAACTGAAAAATCCTTGACCTTCAAATGTGTACCCCAAAAACAAAGCACTATGAATGCCGGCACTCGGAAACAAACTTCTAGTAGAAGACAAGTGGGGGCATGTCCTTGACATGTCATTTAGAAAGCAATTCTCTCATTTTCGATGGCTTCACCATACTAACACGGCTGACAGCAAAACGGAACAGAACATACAAATTTGGTTAAGAAAATAATGTAATTTGATATTATAAATTTCTATTTATAGTATATCAAATTGAATTGCTCACACATAGAATTTTGGACATTTAACTTTTGGCTATACAGTATGACTTTTACTTTCTATCTGTAGAATCATTATGTATTTCATACTCTATTCCCATTTCTGAAATGTCACAAATACAAAAAAAAAAAAACAAAACCAGTATTGTGATTCACTGAATCTTGCCAAAGACTCAATGTAAAGCTCGTATTTTTAAATGTCAAAAATTTCCCATGTGACTTTTTTGGTGAAAGGCATATTAAGTAGATTGAATTAATTACTAATTATAGTATCATATTATTGACTAGTATTTCATTTTCAAGAAAGGGTAAACTCTTTGAGTTATGGAACTGTACCTTCAGCAAATCTCTCTTACCATGAAGAATCACTGACCGATGGAGAGAGGACCACACACACGTAAGCGCATTATTTCTTTTGGTTTATCATAGCACCTATGGAAGAAAGACAAGCTAGAGGAACACTGGGGAGTGGAGGGAGGCGGGGCCTGGGTGAGAAGGTTCTGTAGGAGGGAAGGAGTCACCATGTGGGGTATTACAGAATAAGAGATGAGAACGGAGAGACACGCTGGGCACTTGGAAGATATGCGGCACCTGAATTTACAGGTCGGAGAAGAGACTAACACCAGAAAAGGAAGCAAGGGTATCAAAAGAAGAAGTGAAATGAGGACACACCAGGCGGGCACCTCAACTGTGCCAGCCGTGGCCCAGCGGTAAAGGACTGCCTCAGAGATTAACAGCACCCAGTGGCAGGGCTATTCTTAGCTATCTGTGTTGGCTGAAGTTGCCGGCTTCTTCCCCTAGACCACAGGTCAGATGTGCCTCCCAATGCACTGTTTCCAGCTGAAATCTCCTTGGAAGTTATGTGGGTACCCTACAAACAGCCATTCTAAAATGAACTCCAGTGTTCTAGCCCCTGGCAGAATATTAGGAAAATCTTTATCCCCATTACACACGCAAACACGCTCACATACATCCCTCATCAGTAAAGACCTTGGGGATCTCTCGGGGCAGCACGTCCTACAAAATCAGCGGTAAGCTATTTTATCGTAGAATAAAGGCACAGAAGTGGGAACTACAAATCATCCAGCCCTGACTTTATTCAGTCATGTATTCACGGGTTTGTTTCAGTGAACACGTTATTTATTCCTAAAGAATGCTATTATTTACAAGTTATAAATAAACTAGCCTCTAGAGCTAATGAAATATATCAAAATGAAGTCTTGTGCCTTGAAGTGACCTACAGAGCGGAGAATATGCTGAGAGAATGTCAGCTCTTCAGACTATTTCTATGGGACAGTTGTGGTGAGGGTGAACAACACTCGTCTTCTGATGACCGCCCCCAAGGACACAGGAAAACATCTCCGATTTCACCCTGTGGCTTCTGTGTCAATAGAAACACCTTAGAATGGCAGAACTTTCTTAACTGAAAACACACCTGAGAAGCACCTTTCAAAAACAGTGCTGCAGGACCCACCTTCTTTTCCTGGGGGCAGAAGCCTGCTCTGGTCCTACAGGGACAGGCGTTCCGATGGGCACCAGAGGCCCAGGTCAGTTCCCCTGTACCTATGAAAGGCCTACGCAGCCCCAGCACCCCAGGAGGGCCAGGACATGGGAGGGAAAACCTGGAAAGGAAGGCACACTCCCAGCAGCTGGCCTTGGTTAGGTGGGGCCAGTGGGGTTTTCTCAGACACACACTACAACATGTGTTTCCAGGCCCACTCCAGGTCATGCCGGACGATTTCTGAGCCACCACACATTAGTCTGATGATTTGGGACATGTGCCTTTGGGTCAGGCCCCTTTCCATGTTACGGTTAAAACAACAGGATGAGAGAAACCGAAAGGTACAAAAAGCTACAGAGGACCAAGCAATTTATTCATGTCCTCTGTAAACACTGAAAAAGATGTCTTTAGCAGAAACACGAGTAATCCAAAGAAGGGGTGGGGGCTGTGGAACATCAAACAGGAAAATCCTCCAGATATCTGGGACATGTTGACATACCAGGCAGCAAACAGCATTCACTTATCTGAACTGAGATACATTTCCAAGAGTGAACCTAAAATGACACAATCCAGCAATGTTTAGGAAGTGTATGTTTTTACTCTCTCACCCTCTGGGAGTTGGGCTGGAACAAGATCTGAGGTGCACAGGTGAGCTTTAGCAATTGTTTGGTTCTTCATCAGAGTGTAACACAAAAGACCCTTTCATCTTTAGGGGCGTGCAGTTCTGACCTCATGCTCCACCAGCTGGCCACTGCCAGGGTATCGGCAAAGAGCTGTGCTCCTGGACTTTGATGGATGGTGACATTTCAACTGGTTATCAGTTTCTATAAAAAATTGCTCTGAGGGACTTATTTCCTTCTCACATTAAAATGAAGACCTACATGACATCATGTTCTGACATTCTGTGAGCATGTGTAGCACACCCAATCAGAATATGTTCTGCTACTGGCTGTTTGTGAGAAAAGGGAGCCCATGTAAGTTTCATGACATTCTTTTTAAATCAAAAGGAGAAGATACATGAAGACTGAAAGCAGAGAAATGCACTGAGTCCATTTCATTTAATACAGGCAAATGCAGAGAAATCTGTTAATTACCAAAATAATTAATGCCTGTCACCCAACTTTGTATTTGATGTGCACTTTGTGTATGGGTTGAAGTGCCCAGGGATGAACTGGGCACTTCAAACACTACACTTCCCACTAGCCTGGGACCATGCTTGCCAGGAACAGTTCTCACCAATATAGAGAGCGAGATGATCAGAAAATCCAGCCGGGCCGACAATAAAACAAAAATATCAAAAAAGAGTTAAAGCATCAGCGTTATAACCTCTTTCAGAATCTGATTATGCTACTTTGAAGTCAAGTCTACTTTCATTTCAATAAAAGCCAGAAAACAGGAGACAGCTGTGTAGCTGCATATTCCTTAGAAATAAATTAGGAGAGTATCAATTTCAGTCCTTACTCTTAAAGTAGAACAGATATAGCCCCACAGTTAATTGCTAAACTGAGGCTCATCTATAATTTCCATATTGTGACTACAAACTCCATACACAAGCCATGAGGTGAACTGGTAGTACACCCTAAGATCTTGAAATGGATGTCAGTTTGAATCACATGGGGACAGGAAGAGAAAACACAGCAGGGCTGCTGCCACTTTTTACAGCAATGATCACACACAAAAAGGACTATGGGCATACCTCATTTTATTGTGCTTCATTTTATTGCACCTCGAAGATGTGTTGTTCACAAAGTGAGGCAAAACCCTCCACCAACAAAAACATTACAAGTCTCTTCATTGCGGTGTGGAACCGAACCCGTAATATTTCTGAGATGTGCCTATAATCCACAAACCCTCATCGCCCAATTCTACCATCCATTCGTGAGATTATGAGATCAGATAGCAGCCTGCATTTACAAAAGTCTACTCCAGTATACAGGGGATGGATTTCAAATGGATTTAGTTAACGCAGGGGTCCCCAACCCCCCAGCCGTAGACCGGTACCAGTCAGTGGCCTGTTAGGAACCAGGCCACACAGCAGAAGGTGAACAGCGGGCAAGCAAGTAAAGCTTTATCTGTGTTTGCAGCCGCTCCCCAGCACTAGCATCACTGTCTCAGCTCCACCTCAGATCATCAGGCATTAGATTCTCACAGGAGCCCTAGTCCCTGGTGCCAAAAAGCTTGGGGACCACTGAGTTACGTAAGGTGTACAAGACCTCGGGAAAGCCAGGACTGCAGCTACAGATAAATGCTGACTTCTAATATTCATCATCAATCAAGTTACTTTTTATGGAAGGTACACACAGATATTTCCAAAGAGATAATTTCAAAAATCAATGAATTCAATTAATTAAAAAAAAAAAAAGGCCTGAATAAACCACCTGAGGAGTAACAAAGTACATGTCACAAATATAAAATACACTCCCTTTGTTTTTTAATAATTATTTTCTGTAAGATTTAAAGGACAAACACCAAAATATTAGGAGTAAGTAGCTCTCTGGATGATTGGACTACTGGTAGTTTTCAATATTCGTTTATCCTTTATCTTCTAAATTTTATCTGCTAGATCAAATTTAGTAGATTTTTTTATAATGAGAATTTTTTTATAATGAGTTTTTTTTAATAATGAGGCATTTTTCGATACTGTGAGAGCCACTGGCTCCAGGTTATGATAGGCTTTAGGTCCATGTTGCTGAAATATTTAATTGATGTGTATGTATCATTTTTATAACGAGAAAAAGATGTTAATTTTCTTGGCTCAAGTTGGTTTGTTTAAAACTAGACAGGGGCAAAATAAGCTGAACTAAAATAAAAAATATAGGAAAGGTGCCACGAAGAAAGCAAAATTTGGTTACTTTTTGTAGAAACTAGGAATGTGCTACACAGCTGCAACAATCAACTCAATACTCAATCTAGAGTTCAACAATTTGAGCAATACAAACTAGAGTCTCCAGGGAGCCTGCCAGATCAGCCTGCTGGGCACGCTGTAGCCAATGTCACCCTGCATTACCCAGGTTCTGCTAAAAGACTTTCAACGGCATATGCCAACGCCTAGTTGAAACTCAGGTTTTAATATTAACAGTGGAGTTGGTTATTACAAAAGAAACCAAACTAAAATGCATTCCAGCCTCCTGCCCCTGAGTAAACCCTCCTCAAGAACTGGCTGAATTAGCTTTCTCCTCTTCACTGTGTCCCTGATAGGCTTCTGGAGAAGGTGCTTGTAAACACTGAGAAGTCTGAAATATCAATAACAATGGAAGGAGGAGGAGAGTAATTATAATTGGAAAATCTACAACCTCCGATCAGTGCTAAAATTGTGAGGCGCTGGTAAAGCACCATGTCTCTCAAACCCAGGGGCGAAGGAGTGACTGGCATGGCACCAGTGGCCTGGAGTGATGAATGGAAGGCAGGTATCTGAGAACCCAGGAGGGCAATGAGAGCGCGGGAGGGCCAAATGCAGCATGCGGGAATGACACTGACAAGTTACTTTATCCTGCCGAGGAAACACAGGCTTCGGAAGGGGCCACTCGGTATGGCATAGGGGCACAGCTCCTTGTCAGGAACACACAGACAAAAGAGCAAAGGCCTAGAAACTGAGACTGGTAAGATGATTTAATGTCTGCATCTATGCAATACCCATAAGGAATTTAGTAACCTCATCAAGAGGCTGGACGGCTTGATTCTTCACTCTCTTCTCTCCCCAATACCTCTCAGCCACATCTCTTCTCAGAAATACGAGGCTGGCTTCTTAATACCCCGTTTTCCCCTGTGAGTGTAGTACATGGTGATGGGAGGATTCTGTGATAGAGAAGGTGGCAAGTACAGAAGGCTCAGTCTTGGGAATACTATCACACAGAGCCCATTAGAGAATTAATTCACAGAAAATGAGCACAGCTCAATGACAAGCAGCACCTCATCCCCCACAATTACCTAGAAGCTTTGCTCCCTGCATCCTCTGAGAGCTGCTACCGCCTCCCATCACCTCTGCCACTTCCCTCCACATACACATCAATTAAATATGTCAGTAACATGGACCTAAAGCCTATCATAACCTGGAGCCAATGGCTCTCACTGTATTGAAAAATGCCTCTTTTAAAACTATCTTGAAATGAAATTCTTAGATAGCCTAGCACACACAATACATACGATGGGGGTGGAGGGACCTTAATACAATGCCCCATCTATAATGTAAAGGCGAACTGAAAGAAAAGTGGGTCAGAATACATTAATATAAATTTCAGTATTTACAAGCCCGAGTACCTTATAAGATATATGAAGCAATGAGAGGCCTGAATCCCCATGATCACACAGCTATTAACACAAACTGAAGTGGGTGTGTGCTGTGTTGTTACTTAGCCACAAAAGCATCTCTACCGGTAACAAGATTTTCTGAAATACCTCAAAAACTCCTAGAAAAATTCAACAAAGTACAATCTTTCAAGGTTTACCAAGGAGTCACATTCCTAGAAATTTTAGCACAGATTAAAACTACGCATACAAAAGAGTTAGGTTCTAAGCTCGAATATTAGACACAGGTTTTTCACCTGTATAATTCTCCAGCAAGCATCTGAAGGCTTTGCGGGAGGTGGTATACTCTTCACTATGCTGGAAACTGCTGTGCCCGGCAGGCATGATGATCCTAGGATCAGCCCACTAAAGGCCAGGAGCACTCCCAATCATTGTGACACCCACATGGGGGTGATTCTGCCCCATGGAGAACCACTCCTTCATACCAAATTGCCCCCATCTGACAAAGTGCCATGCAAATTATGTACAGTTGAACTTCTCTATTCAGACACCAGACCATAAGAAAATCATCTCTGACACTATTTCCCTTCCACAGACTCTGTCACTTGGGTGCCCCTCATCCTTTCTTCTTAGTAGGTCATGTGCCCCCTGAAGGACATTACCTTTACCTGGTCACTGCTGAAATCAACTTTGGACAAGCATAAATTCAAAAGACAAATCAGCCTTCAATGAGTGCTCTGAGACATATGCTTTTCTGTTCATCCCCAAAGAGCAGTCATGGACCTCACCCACCAGCGAAGGGCTGTTCTACCGGAATGTGTAGTCATGACTGGTTATATGACTTATTTACAGAAAAAAGTTTATTTGATAAGCTCATTGCCAAAATAAAACATACCTGCAAATCCTAGCATAAACAAAAATAAAGAGCAACTTTCATCATTTGATCTTGAAAATGCACAGCAATCCCTGCCATGTAAAATGTGATAAATTCTTCCTGTACAGCTTTTGTGAGGCCTCTGGAAACAACCCAACTTGCATTTTTAATAAAGAACCCTTAAAAGTACCTAATCTATAAACTAGAAACTTTACCATTTAATTATTTAAAGCATCATAAAACATGCTTCTATTGACATGTGTGTCCATATTAAAACGATGTGTATAATCAGAAATATAAACTTACACCCTACGGTTTGAATAGAGAAACTAAAAAAAAAAAGTTCAAAAAAATCGTTTCTCAAAGTAAACTAATTTAATGTTTAGACAGTTAACATCATCCCCCGCCCCACACACACTCGCCCATGCATGCTCGCACCCCTCCATACTTTGTATCAAGTTTACGTTAAAAAAAAAAAAATCATTAAATAGAAGTTGTTAAACTAGTACAAGCATGACTGGTAGTAGAACCTAGAGATTAGAGGGGATAGAGTACCAAGGACTACAATTTTAGTTAGCATGTGTTAACAATGCTTGAAAAATTGCAAAAGCCTTAAAGTAGTTCTTGGCTTTCTTTTGCTCATAAAAATATCAAATAAGAGTCAAAGGTTAATATTATTTCTTGAAGAAAGACTGTGGTAAGGATATGGAGACACTAGAACCCTCATACATCACTGCTGGGAATGTAACATGGTACAGCCATTTTGGAAAACAATCTAGCAGTTTCTAAAAAAGTTAAACATAAATTTACTATATGACTCCTAGGTAACTACTCAAGTGAACTACAAAAACTTGTGACTCTTTAGAACAGCATTATTTATGACAGTCCTAAACTGGAAACCATCCAAATGTCTATCAACTGGTGAAAGGACAGACAAAATGTGGTACATCTATGCAATGGAATATTATTCAGGAATAAATAGGAACCACTGAAACATGCTACAACATGGAAGAATCTCAAAAATAGTATGCTATGTGAAAGAATGCAAACACATAAGACCACATAGTATATGATTTCACTGATATGAAATGTCCAGAAAAGACAAATCTACAGAAACAGAAAGATTACCGGTTGTCTAGGGATGGGGAGAGAGACGACATGAGCAGTGACTGCTAATGGGCACCAGGGATCTTACTGGGATGATGGAAATGTTCTAAAACTGGATTCTGGTAATGACTGCACAATCTGAAAAATTTACTAAAAATCAGTGATTTGTATACTGAATTTTAAGGTATGTGAATTACACCTGTTACACACACACACACACACACACACACACACACACACACACACACACAGCTTACAGCTGAAGCCCTGGGCAGCTACAAAGTGTTACATTTGTGTTTTGGTTGTCCCTCTTACTTTGACTCCAGAGTAGAAAAGATGACATCAGGTCATTAACATTATGAGAATGCAGAATTTTGCTATTCAATTTCCTCTTAAAGATAATAAAGGAACATGGGAGTAGGGAGGCACTCGGGGGGAGCAAATAAATTTGTTCTTTCCTCATTACAGAGTTCAAATCGGGTCACGGCCCTATTAGCCGGTAACCACGAGGACCTTACTTATTACTGCCTGCTGCAGGAGGGGCAGTGCTGGGCCTGGGAACAGAAGGTCCACTGCCCTATGAACACAGGCCCTTTGACATGGGCAAACCCAGGCCGGGCGCAACACTAAGTATGATAACGGATACTCCAAACAAGCAGGAAATGAGAAACTCAGGAAATTCTTGTTTAGTTCATGTACTAAAATCTAATAAAAGCCACTTACCTCCAGAAACCCTGAGGTTAGGTTTTATTTGTTAAAATCAATATCAACTTAATAATTTTACATAATGAAAAACCTCAATCTGGTGAACAGGCACAACATGTACAACTCCCTAAGATGACTGACTTATCTTGCCTTCCCCTCCCATCTCCTAGTGAGAGAACTTTTACCAAGCACCTGCTATATACACTCATTAGTGCTTTACACAGGCAGGCAGGCAGGCAGGCAGGCAGGCAGGCAGGCAGGCAGGCAGGCAGGCAGGACCTTACAGTCAATTTGCCAGGTCTGCTTTGCAGACTCATGACAGACCTCTTCTCAGCAGGACAAGGGACTGCACAGCATCTGGCACTGTTGCTGTGGACGAAGACCAGGATCTGGGGCCATGTCTGAGAGGTATGGGCTGACAGTACTCATTGATGGAAGGCTGGAAGGGGCAAGGCAGCAAACATACAGAATGCCCCTGCTGGGAAACAGGACATGGAAGACAACCAACAGCCAGGACAAAAGACTGGCCCTGCCACTTACTCATAGAAGGTCCCAGCCAGAAGCCTCAGCCCATGTGCCATATTCAGAAGACGAGCATCTTAAGATCATTTTATACATCCCTGTGCCAAAGTTTCTAAGAAAACTTTGTAAGTAAGAAAAAAAATAATAGTATGTAAGTGGTAAGTGGGCCAATCTGATAAACGGTATGGAATTATTTTTAGTTGAAATTGATTGGGCAAACATTCATCTTATGAGAAACAAAATGCTGAGGAAAAGAGTCAAATGGGTGGGAAAATGGAAATGCTATATTTATCCCCTTCTCTCCTACCAACCTTGAGTATTTCCTCTATTTTGAGAAGGCAGCAATAAAACTGTTCTTCCTACTAACATTCTCCCTCCACTCAGAGACACACTGGCAGGCAAACTGATCAGCAGACCCCAATGGCAGGGCGGGGCCCATGCTCAGGCCCTGAGTACAGCACCATCCTCTAGGGCAGTCAGTACTCATACAGGGTCACTCGAGTGCACGTCCTTACACTGCTGTAGCTATTAGCCTATGAAATCCTTCTAGTCACTCTTACTGCATATGGAGAGGTAGAGCACTGCCCAGGAGAAAACAGGGAGAATGTTCTAGCCGTCTCCTCTACGCCCACTACCCCTGACGTCCCTGAGAGCCTGCAGCTGATCTGCTGCTCTCTGTCAACTGAGGTAAGAATATTCCAGAATGCCAAGGACTAATGACAGTGACAAGCAGTGTTATCTCAGGATTCATTCCCCTCCGTCCCTTCCCACTTCCTGTCACTCCATCTCTATTTAAAATAAACTTCACAGGGGAAAAGTAGAGATCAGGTGAGTAAAAGTGGCAACCTGCAGAATCTGAGAGAGCTAGTTGGTTAATATAACATTTGACAGAAAAATTATCTGACATTTAAAAAAAAAAATCTTTCCCTATAAAAAATTCAAGCATACTCACACCTTAAAGGGCACATGGCGTTTCAATCCTTAAGATTAGGAGGCCAAAGTCAGTCCACTGAGTTTTGTCCAATGACCCTTTTAACTACTTGAAAATTATGTCTGATTATCAAATAATGTTATGGCTTATCTATAAAAACTTCTCTCTGAAAAAATATTGATCCTGACGTACAGAAGCAAGGACATTCTGTGAAGCCTTTTAAAATCATGTATAACACATTACTCATAGTGGAGACAAACAGCAGGCCCATTTCTTCTGTGTCTAAGTGGGTTTCTATTAGTAAGTCAGTGCCTGGGGATTCCCGCGAGCCAGTAACACATAAGAATGATAGTTATTGTAAACTCAGATCTCTACAGTTTCTGGTCGGGGTGGGAGGGTGGAGAGGTGGGAGGTGGGAATATCTCAGCACTTGTTTTTGAAAGCTTCCTGGAGCTCAGGAAACCAGCAAGCACTGTATTTCTGGATGGCCAGACCTTCTGCAAATTGAGATCACTTTAATTAAGACCTGAACCAAAATCGATAAAATAGCTCTGATGACTTCAACTAAAACTCTCTTTGTAAGAGCCTAGAGGAAACTTCCAATAGAACCTGAGGCAGTATTTGCCAGGGACAGAGCGGCCCCACACACAGACTCCCTGGGTCAGCCTGGGAGACAGGTATATGTCTAGGAGTGGCTGGAACCTGCTGGAGATGTAATCGGGCTGCCACCCTGGTTTTAATGTTGGGGACACTTCAGCTGGCTCATCGACACCATGCTGATGTTCTAAACACACACCCTTACGGCCACTCTTCCTGTGGCTACATTTCTTGGTCTATCCTACTGGTTCTCAGGGTTCCTTCTGTTCTTATAATACATCACAGGTGACAAAGGACTTTTAACCCTGATAATAGAATAGCCCATCATCAATAACATTAATAACTACTGTCATTAATATTACTAACAATATGAGCAATGACTCACTGGCAGCTCTTGCTAAATACTTACAGAAACTGTTTTACAGATATAGAAATCAAGGCTTACACAGGCTAGTTTGTCCAAGGTACAAAAGCTAGTAAGGGGTGAAGATGGGATTTCGATCTGCCCATTTGACCATGAATTCCATGTCCTGAAGAACTCTAGAGGGAAGAAATGTACTTTATGATTTCAACTTAATGCTAAGAGCACAAATGAGCCACAGGCATCAACTGCAGCCATCTCCAAAGTTCTGTGGAGAGGGAAGTTAATTCAAATCACATGTTTTGGGGAAAACAAAAAAAGTATCCATCCACAAGAGACTAACATTCTCTTGCTAAGAAAACTAGAGTTGGAAAATTGCTTGGGAGTAAATGCTCTTAACAAATGAACCCTCTCTAACTGATCTCTTGTTAAAACAGCTACTTTATTTTAACTTTTAATTATTTCTGATATTAAGATTTATCATAATGAACTGTCTTTAAAAAAATAAAGTATTTCCAAATATGCTGGTAACAGTTTTTCAGAGAAAAAAGTCCCACCAAAAATACCATAGCAATTCTTCTTTGCACCGAATCCTCACGATGTGCCCTCCAGAAGCTGGAAGATTATTCTGAAGACAACTACTAAGAATACTGAAGGTCACAATACGTTCCTTCTCTGTAACAGTGCGTGATTGCAAAACAGGTTTGTTTTTAATTTTTTTGAGACAAAAAATAAAAAATTGAAAAATTATGAATACACATTCAGAATCTACAATCACTTGTGATTATTTTACTCTCCTACCCTCCTCCTGCTTAAGAATTTGAACACAAGAGTGAAAAGTCCTGTAGCAACAAGTCAGATTTCCTCTCTTGTATTATCTTGAACTCCATCAGGATTACAGGAGTTCCAAAACTAAACAAAAAACACACCCCGCGCCTTCTGAAGTACTAGAGCCTGATTTGCTCCCCCTTCACTTTTTCCACTGAGCCTCTCCCCAAGATGGCTCATGATGGCAATGACTTTGCATTATGCACGAGGCAGTTCTCTGGGAGCATGAGTCAGAGTCAGATGCAAGCAGCGCCAGCTCTCGAAATAGCGCCTGCAGCTTCCCTCCAAGATGGGAGACAGTGGTTACATAGTGCGCCTCGGTCCAAACCTCCCCTGCTTGAAGGTCAAAGGCCAATGAAACAGATAGTGAGTGTTTGTTTGCATGCACATACACCCGAACTATACACGCACACTGGTACATCAGTAATCCTTTGTTGGAAGATAGTTCAGCATCATTTAGATTATCTGGTGCTCTACGACTGGGTAATGTTATTGTTGACCATATCATTGACTCAATCTCTAATAAAGACTCAAAGTACACCAGGATTAGCATCACAGGAGTATCACCTGGTGTCTTCTCTCTAGCGCCATTCATTTTGCTGGGGGCGGGGGCGGCATATTCTATAAGTCCGAAGCAGCTCACTACCTCTTTTTTTCACCTGCCCATTTCGGGCACTAACCTTCTAGTCATGCCAGTTGTATTACAGAGAAAACACACGCAGCTTTTTTCCCTAAACCACAATACTGTATTCCTATTTACTTTGCCCTGCCAACAGTACAGAGAGCTCTAGAAAGCTAAATCTTTCATAATCCAAGTTCAGCATTAGTTTTATCCATACTGTTTTGGGGATGGAGGAGGCATGACTTGGCCTGCAAGCAAACGGCCAAGTCAGAGCGGCTGTAGAAAAACTTCACTGAACTCTAAATTTGCAATACCTTGAGGTATGAAGATGAGGTGTGAAGATGTATAGACATGGAAAGCAGCCTTGCATTTTAGAAAAAAATAATAACATATACATTAAAAAATATCTGCACAGACTAAAGAAAAGGCGTTTGTGAGAGTGCCTTTACTACATTTCAAAATAAAATGTCTACTTAACCGGTTTGATTTAAAAAAAAACACAACATTTTCATGTCTCAAGCTGCTTGGTTCATGACATAAAGCATCACATAAACTTCAAATATCCTGTGCCTTGTAATATTCACTAATTTAATATGAAAAGTAAAATATGGCAAGCCTTGTAGACTCTTAGCTGTCTCACCACTGAATCTTCGCCCACTCTCTGGAAAGACAGTCCTCAAATCTAACCAAGCCAAGATGGACAGGTCCTCTGTAAGCCGGGCAAAAGCCTTCACTACGAATATGTTTCTGGACCACCGGAGGTGGCCTTGTAGGGGCATCCTGAAGCTCCCTGACCTTTTTTCCCTGCTTCCCTCAGAATCTGTGCCCCACAACACAACAAAGGCCAGCCTGATGCTTCTCACTTGGAACCTACAGCTGCCCCTCCTTCACACCTTACTATGGGGAGCTGCCCATACAGACAGTTGAAAAGAGGAGGGGAAAAAAAAAAAGTCACTCCTGTCTCTAGTCCCAGGCCAGTGTTCTGGCCTGTGACCTAAAATCACTCAGGGCCTCCATGTTGTTGCATGTAAAATAAGAGTCAGAATTAGAAAAGCTGTAAGGCCTTTTCCAGGCTAACAACTCTAGTCTTGTGCAGCCTTCCAAATAAAGTGCCAAAGTGGAATTTAAGTTGTTCTACTTCGCATGTGATGTTCTCCTTCTGTTTCCTCTGTGGCCCAGCACACCCAAGTATTTAGGACGTCAAGTAGCAGTTGTGACTCTATATTAACCAGCACACTCCTCCAGTTGCTCTGAATTAGAATTTGTCGTTATTTTAGACAGCTCCTTGAAGGTGATGATTTTATTTTCTGAAATTACCTCGACTCTAGTTCTTCCTGATGTCCTGTGTGGCACGATGAGATTTCCACAGATCCAAAAACTACGTTCTCTTTAACATACAGAAACTCAACATGACCAAGAATTTCAGAGAAATTAATCACTTCACAATTACTTGTACTAGAATTGACACTTTTTGTCATGAAATGAAATGGTGCAACCTGTCTAGCAAAGGGGGGCTGGAACCTTCCCACAGACAAGAAATACATTGTAAAGTGACAATGGAAGAAGAGATGTGGCCAATATTAAGTGATTCTTATTAGCTAGGGATCTCTATAAGCTCCACCAGCCTGCAAAGGAATTTTGAATCAAAGTAGTTGGAGCAAAAAAATAAAAGCAATGACTTATTAGGTATAAAAAATGATTATCAATTGATCTAAAATGGAGCTCTGCTAGAAAACAAATCTTATCGACAGCCTGAAGAATACTTTGGGTGTTTCTAATTTGGAAGAGGAATGATAATTCATTCTATTGCCGTGGACGAAATGAAGAGAGATGTAAATGAAACAATGCAGTAGCTCTGAGAAATACAACTGGTCATCTGGAGTATAAAGCAAAAGACAGAGACAAAACACAGACTTGTAAAAGTAATACTGCTATACTTGCTGCAAATCAAAGAACAGTTACAGGAAGAAACCAAGGCTAATACAGTTTTAATTTTTAATTAATTTTAAGAATATTTTCCTGTCTCATTGTCATAAAGGAGAAAAACGCAAATTAATGGTGTTGCTATCCACATGTCATCAGGTAATCAGCCTTTCACAATCTTTTTGAAGAGGTGCTCTAAAATGTATTAAATATTTAGTAAGGGCCAGCAGTCTTAGATTAAGTCATTTCACTTAACTCCCACAAGACTCTGGTGACGTACCTACCCCCTTAGACAGGATGACACTCACTGACACATTCAACATGGGACCACTTTGGAAACCTGGCCTGAGCCACCCAAGGCCTGTGCATTTCAAGTAAGGAGCAGAGTTAACTTTCAAAGACACAAGCACACCTCTGCAGAAAACAACTGGATTTCATCAGGCGAAATTCCAGAGAGGATAAGAATGAATCATTCTACAAAGATCAAAAGAAAGCCACACCTAACAAGGCTATGAGGACACAGAGGACCCCAAGTCACAGGGAGCCAAGAGTCTGAACAAAAGCAGGTTGCTGCAACTCCAACAGAGACATGAGGACTGCAGGCTCAGTGACTCATTTGGGGATCTTGGGTGAGACACTCAGAATTTCTACTCACTGCACTACCGCCTTCTGATCTGTAAAATGGAGGACAGAAGCATATTAGGGTATGTGGACACGTTCTGATCCTCTCGAGAAATAAAAGCATTAAATATAAAAGCATGATTCAACGCCCACAAGAATGGCGAAAATAAAGAAGTCTGATAATACCGAATCCTGATAAGAAGGCAGAAAAAAAACTGAGAACCTTAAACTTTGCTGGTGGGAATGTAAAGTGATGCAGCCACTTTGGAAAACAGTTTAGCAGTTTCTTAAAAAGTTAAACACAGACCTACCTTATGGCCAAGCCATGCCAGTCCTAGGAATCTACCCAAGAGAAGTATGTCTACACAAAAATCGTTAAACTGCTATTCATAGTTGCCAAAAAACAAACAAACATCTGTCAACCAACAAATGGATAAACAAAAGGCAGTATATCCACACAACAGAATATAACTTTATGATACATACAACACTGTTGAACCTCAAAGCACAATGATAAATGAAAGAAGCCAGATCCAAAACTAAAGTGCTGTATGATTCTATTTACATGAAATTTTTAGAAAAGGCAAAACTATAAAGATGAAAAGCAGATTGGCAGTTGCCTGGGGCTAGGTGTGGGGATGGAACTTGACCACAGATGAACATAAGGGAACTTTTTGGTGATGGAAATGGACTAACACTGAATTGTGGTGATGGTTCACAATTGTATCCATATCTTAAAACTCAACAAACTGTATATGGGTGAACTTTATGGCATATAAAATATACATGACATATAACTAAGGTTGTTGAGAGAAGCAGAACCACTATCTGCCGCTGTCTACGGGAGTACTCAGCATCCTTTACCTTTATTGTTATGAATGTTAAGGGTGTATCTTCAACACTGAAAACTAAAGCTTGTGTGTGTGACAGTTGAGAAAAAAAATCAGAAATCAAACTATATATGAACACAATCCAGACATTATGTTGTTTCTCTTCTAAATTCTTCCTCCTGTTTCTCTTTACTATCTCATGCCCTTCACGGATATCATGAATTTTTCCTGGACACCAAACGAAAATTGCTACAGAAAATTAAAAGCATGAGCTTCATGACTTTCAGTTATAAATGAGGCCACATAAAATGACTACTGTTGCCTTTTCTATGAAAATGTCAGGAAAGTAAAAACATATTCTAAGACCATTTTCTCATTCTATATGGTTTCCCTGGTATTATCACATACCAAATTGTTTTCCTGCTTTCATATATATAAAATGTGAATCTTCAAAGATGAATCTTCACTCTAAAACACGAATGTTTCTTGATTTACAGAAAAATACATAAAATGTTAAACGATCTGGATATATACTTAATGCCATTTTTGTGGCTCACTTGACAAGTACATTTGTTCTCATCATCAGGAATATAAAAGGGGCATATAACTATTTTTTTTTTAGTACCTTTAAAAAAAAATGCTCTAGCTGCGGTGCTGAAGACGTGGGATCTTTTTTTAATGACAGAATACAGCATTCAAAAATCACAAGAGAAAAACTCTGAAGAGGTTGTCTCTTACTATGCCATGAAACTAAACGTTTAGTAGAAGGAAAAAACACCCAAAACTTAATGCAAATAAAAGGGAAAAAAATGAAGTGTGAAACAGACTGAAAATGTTCCCAAGTTCAGAAGGAGCCTAAAAATTGGCTGCAGCACTTTGATTTCCCATTAGTGAGCCAAAGAGAAATACTCATTTCACCATTTCGGTATGTTCTCATGAAATCAATCTGAATTCTGAATTCATGGCATCCTCAATTTTACAAATTGAATGAACTGAAACAAACATTTGTATCCTGCTATCAGCCTGAACAAGGCTTACAGATAATGCAAAAAGCCCAAGGGCTCTAACTTCCTTTCCTTATAGAGATCTAAACTGCTCCTCTGATACAGGTTTGATTCAATTCTCTTTTCTACCCTATAGTTTTTTACTTCTCAACTATGAACACTTTGAGGACTGTGTTCCATTCATTTTTGTACTCTACTCCTTACTGAGTGTTTTGTATGTTGAGAATATGCAATGAAGTTAGTAAATAAATTGTTTAAATAAATGTAGAATTTAATAAGGAATGTGTTATACACAGAATTATAGACAGTATTACATTTCTAGCCTTTGGTTTCCAAATCATCCTGGTTTATTAGTGTGAGCAGAATTTCTATGATAGGTTCCAGCTTTACTTGCAAAATATGGACGAATTTATTTTTAAAAATCACATATTCATATAAAAACACTAACATTATTTATATGTACATCAATCAAACCCCTATCTGTGCTTACAAATCAGGTAAAAGCATTAAAATGGATTCAGTTGATTCAATTACCCAATTTCCCACCATAACTTCCAGCCTGCATGCTTAAAGGGTTGCTTTATCAAAACAAGGTCCAGGCATGGAAACTCTAGTGCAGGGTAGCCTCAGGTAAAAATGCATCATATAGGCATGTCCTTAGTTTGTGCTACACTGGTTTGGATTTATTTATCACATGCTGCTTTGTAAATGAACTTTGATATGTTGTGTGTTTTATCTCCGATGGCCAGAAATGACATCTCCTGTTTCTTTGGTATTTTCCAGCAGCTTCTTACACAGGGTCTTATGTACAACAAATCCAAGAAAACATGTTGGCTGACTAGACTGAAAAATAAGAGTCCCTTTTTTTCTGGTATTGTTCTATGCACATATAAACTAAGATTATGTAAATCTAGACTTTTGTGTGGTAAACTAACATATGACAAACTAACAAGAGTATAAGCAGAATAAAACGAGATGCAGTTTTCTAAATGAAATACTTTCAAAAAGGACCACTGCTTTCAGGACAGTAGTCCACCACACAGACAGCTTGCCACATGGAATGAGAGTGAGTTTACTTACTGTCAGGGTATAGACAAAAATATTCAGACCGTCCACTTTAGATGTCTCACAAATATAAAGCTAACTCAAGTCCAGCTACCCATAAAATGAAGTACTCTAAATTTTAAAGTTCCTAACAACAAGAAAATACATTTAAAGCACTTTATAGATAGTATCTCATTTGGTCTTTAAATTTACTCTGTGAGCAGGCAAAAAAGTTATCACTATTCTCGTTTTACAAATGAGGAAAAGAAAGCTCAGAAGCCAAGTGACAACTGGAAAACTGATCCACATAGTATGAGAAAAAATTTTGGGAAAAAATGTGGGCATCCAGGAGAAAAGACCAGGTCATTGTGAGGGAAAGAAATGAGACCCGCATCAGACTTTATGCAAGATAACGAATCAACATATTTAAGATACTTGAAAAAGAAAATGAACCAAGGATTTTATGTCTAGTTGAACTGACCTCCACCTATAAAGAACACAAACTTATAAAAATGCAAGAACTCAGGGAACAGCTGCCCCAAGCTCTTTCTGAGAAATCTACTAGCTTCAAAAAACCAAAATGACTGAAGATCAATAAAAGGTGGATGATGAGCATTAAATATAGATTTACTTGCAGAGTTAAAACTAAGTGATTTTATAAAAGATACAGTATAGTATGTACTGTCTACATGCTCTGACATTGTAAACAGAGTACAGCTACCACAAATTGTGTGTGTGTGGTGAGGGTGAGGAATATGTGAGAAATACAACAAACTGGTCAACTGTGTTAAAGATATTTATCCGAAAGTAAAAAGATAACATTTCAAGTCACATGACAGAAAATAAAGAGGTAAAGGGCAAGAAAAGGTCAGTATCTAATCTCACTATTCCTCACAGCAAGAATCAATACACAAGAGCAAAAAAAAAAGTGGACAAGGCAAAAATGTGTTATGTCAAAATAACCATTAAAACAAAAATATAAGCCTTCCTAAAGATCAAAAAGTGGACAAGAGGAAAAATATATCATAAAACTATACTAAAGAGCCAAGGCAAAATATTAATTTTATAATTAATGTAAATTGGCTTAACTAGACTATGAAATAAAAAGATTTTTCAGATGAAAGCAAAAGTCAAGTGACAAACTCAAGGAACATATAGTAGGTGGCAGAGCTGGAATCAGTGTCAGGTCTTCCTGGCTCTGAGCTCTCTTCATAGAAGCGATGAAAGAAATGACCCACAAGTCAAGAAAGCTCTACTAAATATGCTTTAAAGAACAAAATAATTAAATAAAAATATGAACATTAAAATTTTAAATGCAATAGCCAGGTATGAATTTATAAGGTAAGTGACATTTTTATAATTCATTCATTTAATTTATGCAACAAATATTTATCAAGGCCACACGTGATCAGGTCATTTTCCAAGCAGTGGAGATCCAAGGCTTGAGGGTCATTTTTCCTGTGTGCAGTGAACCAGAAATATAAATAAAATACTTGTTGCTGGATTTTAAGATACATGCTAGTGTCAGCCTCCTAAAATAGAAGATTAATGGAAACAATAACAGGCCCTAAACTATACTGACACCAGTAGGTGCTAGTAAAATAATGCATCTTATTAGTGCCATATGATACCAGCACAAAACCGAAGCTCATTAAAATGCCAAAGATGAGAATGAGTGCCAAGTCAAGCATTCTGTCACAAGAACGGACTAATGCTTCCTATAAAAGTAACTAAAAGGTCACAGAATTTTTCTCTGCCCACCTCACTTTTCCGGCTAAATTCTTAAGCTTTATATTAAAATGGCTTTCATCTTCTATGGCACAGAAGAGTTGTTGGCTGCTGGCATCAAATCTGCTAAAATCAACAATAGGGTAATTATCTGCACTATACCAAGAGCTTTGAAAATACATGCCGGTTGGGATTTTCCTAACTTAGAAATGTGTGCTTTATGCTGGTGGTCTAGGGCTATCAATAGCCTGGGCTAAAAAGAATTTTTACATCTGGCCCGAAGCATTCTTTTCTACAGGGATCATTTGATTTGTACCTCATCTACTTTCAATAAAGCATTTGACTCAGTCTACGCCATTCTCATATCACATTGCTGGTTTGTGACACTACTTTAATGTACATTTACATGAGCTGATACATGGAAAGCACTCAGCAGAGCGCTTGACACATGATAAGTGTCAGCTATTATTATATGAATAGTTCCATTCAAAGATTCTTTTTAAAATATGTAAATAAGTATGTGAGGATAAGTGGGTGACTATTCTTTAATTTTCCTGTTATTCTAGTTGAAAACGGGAAAAAATTTTAGTACACTCAGAATTTTCAGACTATTTCTTTAAACTACATTTTTTTTTTAAAAAAAAAAACAAATGTACAGATGAAAATTTAATGATAAAAATTATACAGATCAGATTTCCTTCCAAGGCTACCAAAAACACATTTTATAAGCAATTTTTCCTTGGTCCAGCTTTAAAAAAAAAAAAAGGTGGGGGGAAAAAAAAAAAGACCAAGATCTTGTGAAACCGGATCTAACTTGAGACCTGGATATAGGGAATTGAATAAATTATGCATTTGCTAGGGGTTTACAGGGCAAAAAGGGAGACCCACTCATAAGACCAAGTTCCAAATATTTCAGCAATAAAATAACGAATTGCATATTAACAGCACTGTAATTACTCCTTTTGTTTGGTTTCTTTGTAATTACTTTTAATAAATTACTCTGCCTTCCCCCATCACTCAAGTTAAGTTGTCATCCAAAGGCACAATCAGTACAACTCAGGACACAAAGCCACTCACAGATAGGGAGGGAGCAAGAAGCGAGGGTGGCTGGTGCCTCAAGAGCTCTGACTCATTAGAATCCATAAAGCTTTTCTATGGAGATCAAGTATCAATGAAGCTATTGTAAGAGATTACAGCTATATAAATGTAGGCTAGTTATGAATTCTCACAGGGCAAGAGTACTTTTGAAAAAAGGCAAGAGCACCAATGCCTGGGAAACCACTCAACACAAATGCTCCCTGAGTTGCATAACAGTGGCTGCCCATGGGGTAGTTCCTGTAAGGTGACGGCACCCTTGGTTCAGCACTCCCTAAATTCATAGTGTGCCATTTTACCAAACTTTGCAGTCTGACGGCTCAGGAGTCAAGCCCAACACAGTCCCCAGCTGCAGTTTTGGGTCCAAAAAAGAGCCAGATAATTTTTAATAGTCTTAAATACCATTTTTTCCAGAAATTGTAAACCAAATATAAAACACACCTTTGCCACAAAGACAAACAACAGTAAAGCACTTTGTTAAATAGTTTAAAATTTGTACCTAAATCACTGTTAAATAGTTTAAAATTTGTAGCTACCTTTATCATATTGAATATTTCAATATTAGAATTGTGATAAAAGCATTCTCCTGGAATGTATAAAATTTTTAAAGGAGAAATAAATGTGGCAAAATGCACAAAGTTGGGCTTTAGACATAATTTTAATAATCTGTGAGCTATTATTTATACTAAGAGTATTATTGATCTCAGTTCAGAATCAAGTGTGTGAAAAGAACAAATAAAATAAAAATTGAGTGAAAATACTTCAGAATTTAGGAAGGATATTAGCACAAAGAAAATAGTTTCAGCATATTTTTTCTCAAAGACTCAGAAAACAGAATTTATCATCTGGCTCCAACGAAAATGGCTGCTAAATACCACAAAGCCCACTTTTTCAGAACTATCTTTCTAAATTTTTACGTTTCACTCGCTATATCAAGGAAAACTTCACCAAATTTTAAACAATTTTATACTCAAGAGTACGGTTTTTCAGATTCTGGCAGAAAATAATAATTAAAGTCAGCTTCAAGAGTGCTTTTGCTGGAAACCACTTGCAGGTAGTGCTCCTTATGACTAACCGAAACAGAGGCCAGAAAACCTCACCCGCGCCAAGACCACTAACTTTGAAACACGTAAAGGAACACTTATTAATAACACGGCCAACCTTAGTATTGCTGAATTGTCAATGTTTTGAAAATACACCAGTGACTACTTCTGATATCATCATCATATATACTTATCGATGACCAGAAATGAGTATTTTAAAATTTGTTCTCCAAATATTATTAGATATACATAAAGTAGAAAGAGTGCTTCTTCTGAATCTGAAAATTGGGATTTTTCTTCCCCTAAAAGAATCATACGTCATTCATATATTTTCCTCAGATATATGATTTCGTAAAATATTAATCTACAGTATATCCCTAGTCCTCAGAATACTGATACAATAAAAACTTTATACTACTTTAAATGCATATATTTATAGAAAATATTATTCCTTAATCTTTGAATGCGATGGATAATTTGTATTTCTCTTTGGTTAAAAGGCAAAAAAAAATTGTGTGTTCTTCCAAAACCAACAGCCACTTAGTAAAATCTATTAACATTATTTTAAAAAGCACACATTATACAACTCACTGTTGCAATCCTCATTGTTTAACCAGCCCTTGCAGAACAGGCTGATCCATTCATCCTAATTGTTCTTTGTGTAGTTGTTCATGTTCCCCTTGCCTTTCTGTTGCACAAATTGTTCAAACTAAATAAAAGGAATTGAATATAAAGAGAAAGTACCTGAGAACCAGAAAAGAGGTGAGTCTTGTCATTTAAAATAAAGGGGAAAAAAAGTATTAGAAAATCAGTTATAACAGTGGAAAAGGGCTAAAATACGAAAATAAAATGGAAATAAACATCACAGAAAATAGAAAATACATAAGAGAATGCTGTATCTTCAGAAAGATATGAAAATCTGTTAAACAGCACTGAAAGACAGGAGAGCTATCTGGTGGGTGGGCGGGAATGACATGACATGACATGACATGACACGACACGACACGACACGACACAACACAACACAACACAACACAACACAACACAACAGGCCAGAAAAGGCCAGAAGAGCATTTTAAATCATTCCTCTGGGTGGTACCTCTCACTCACCCAGTTTACTTTATTTCATTATTCGTTATTTTAACCCACAGCTGAGCACAGGGTAAGTTTGTTTTGCTTCCCTTTATGAGTTCACTGAAAAACTCAACTAGTACAGTATTTCAAGTTACATCAGGCTGTGCCTACCACTTAGCTCTTTCGGGATCTCCTTTAAGAGCGAATACCAATATCTCCTGTAAGATTACATTCTTCACGTGTAACTGCTCATCCAATGCCTGTTCCAGACCCTGGCCTTGCACCACTGCTTTGTTTTCCTTCCTCAGGCAGAAGCCTGCTTTCCACAAGTCAGTAAAAATCGGAGGAAAAATATTACCCTAGCAGAGTTAAATACAGACTAGTTAACCAAGTTCATTCGGCTAGGCTGAATCCTGCCTGAGAACTGAAGATGCAGAGACTGGGGGATGCAGTATAGGATAGCATGAAGGGAAACAGGGCAAAGACACAAAGCAGGCAATTAAAGGAAACAGCTAGATTTACAATGTACACCTATCAGAAATATCTCAAACCCAGTCTCTTATCTTACAGCAATATAAAATGAATATCAGCAGAAAAGGTCAGTTTTAATGTTGTACAAAAAAATACAGTGGATGCACCAAAAAGGCAAAACGGACTAATCTGCTTCTATTTGGGGCAGACATTTAAAGAACATATTAAATGGAACAGTAAGTTAATTACCTAGATACCTACTAATAACAGGTTCAAATCCTAGCAAAAGGTTAAGACATAACCTCGGTCTGAATACTTATCACCACAGAAAATTCAATCTATATTTTGGAATAGACACTTGGAGCAATCAGGGGATGCGCCTTGGCTACCAGCTGCAGGATAGCTTCTGTGCCTTTCGGAACTTGTTCTAACGCTCTTGGTCGCTGATCGCACTCCTTTTCAATCTTGCCCTTGAAAATATCGCATGCTTTGCCTCAGTGAGCTCCAAACGCTCTCCTAGGCATGGCAGAGGCAAACAGTAGGCAAGGGGCTTGGCTGCTGCACAGAGTCAGGAGGGAAGACTAGAGACATTGGTAATTATCAATATTCTCTTAGAGTTCCCATCTTCTGGCCCTCTCTACCTCCACCCTCAAAGCTGGTTAGGTTTAAGCTTCATTCCTTGAAAGGAAGTTCTTTTCAGCACGTTGGTCCCAACCTACTTCATTTTCATATCCTCTTTAAGACTGCTGCCCACATTTTCAAAAAAAGAAAAGGCAAATGTGTGTCTTCCTCATAAGCTTTAACACAACAGTCTCTCAAGGAAAAGGCTCAGGGAAGGGCTCCCTTTTGCTTGGGACGTAAAATCCTCAGTCCCCCACCCATCTCTTCTCAGACTCAGAAAGTAGTGATCAGACCACGGGTGTCACAAACGTGGTTACTTCAAGTTCAGATTTTGGTAGTGATGGTACCTAGTAATCCACAAAGATGACAGCTTCCGCTTCTTTAATGCATGATACACTGTGTGCTTGGATAATCTTATTTTCAGTTTAAAAAATAGCTAGAAAATATTTTAAATACTAAGCAAGCCATAATTCTTTTTCCTTTTTTGGACATTTTATGATTGATCTCCTTTATCACCTCACAAACATTTTTAAAAACACCTAGACCATAAAAGTTAAACAAACATGACCTACCATAACATGCTGAGGTATGGTCAGAAAACTCAAATCTGTTCAAACTGACTTCTTCTATTACTACTGTTTAACCAAAGTGACATATATGACTTTTTTTAAACAGGGAAAAGCTGGGGTACTACTTTCCACATACGGAACGTCTAGCTACAAATGGCTATACTCCTAGCCAGTTTCTTTTCCAATTCTCTTAGAAGCCGCCCTTGGTATCCTTAGATGCACTCTGGAACTTTGGTATCACCTTCATTATGATGTGCTTTGTGCACATTCTCGGACGCTGCAATGCCCATACTAAGGCAACACATCACACAAGTTGGCAGCAATGCTATCAGCAAGAATTTGGCTTCAGAAACAGGAGTGATTCATCATACATTCTAGCAGCAGAAAAACAACACACCGCTATTTTAATCCCTTGGTGCTATCAAGAATCAAAAAACAGTAAAGTAATTTTTAAAGCAACAAAAATCTTATCTGCTGTAACACTGTAAAAACACGATTCACTTTTAAGAGTTTTCAATAAGTTATTTAGAAAACATCAGACTACTTACCTTATTTCACAATATTACAATGACACATCAAGTTTTAACTTAAGACAATTTCAGGAGAAAATAGGTAGTCCAAACTTCTGCAAAGTAATGCACTGAAACTCTAAATTTCAGAAAACAAATTTCTCAGTTGTTCTACAGTAGATAAAATCCCTCCTAGCATTTCAAAGTAATCTACTTTTTTCAGCTTCTCCATTTTTGAGATTAAAGTCTAAATGAGTGAGTGTGCTATTGTATATGTCACAACCAAACAAAGATACCCGATACTGGGTGATTTATTCAGAAGCTCCCCTTTTTTAGGGGCACATTAACATTGCCATAATAAATACTCTGGCCTAATATAATGGAACCCGCTTACATCCTACAGCTCTACTTATCGATCATGAAACGAATCTCGACCCCGGGTCATTATTACTTCCTAAGAACATAATATGTTGTTAATCATTAGGATTGCCAGCCAATATTTCTATAGAACTATCCACGTAAATTTACGATTTGCTGTATATCTAATTAAAACTTTTTAAAGAATGCTACTCTACAGCTGTGACCAAGTCCTCAGGGGCAGATAGGGAGATTTTTCGAGAACTCCACCCAGTGCTCTCTTTCGGGGACCCCTACCTTTTCCAACACTTCTTTCTCCTTTCGTTTCCGTTTTCGAGGTCTCCGGTTCATTCGATTCCATTTCGCGACCTGAAGTTCAAAAACCACACAGCATTTTAAATAAGACCAGAGGTCCAAAGGGCCACCCTCGGCGTGAGAAGCGCTCAACGGCCTCGCGACGCAACCTTTCTGGCTTCACCTGGAGAAGCCACAGGCGCCAGTCCGGGCTCGCGAGGCTGCCTCGGTGCGCGGGGCTGGGGGGTGCGCGGGGCTGCGGTGCGCCCAGGCTGTGACCTTTGCCGGGCCGCTCCCTCCCATCTTGGGTCCAGGTTGCCGCCCCCGCTCCAGTGCGCATCGGAGCCCCCAAACCCGGGCCAGCTTACCCACTGCTGGCACGCGCTGGCGCTCACAGGGCGCCCGGGGCTCCGCGGATGGGATGAGGCGCGGGACCCACTGCCCCAGGAGGGAGGGGACCGCAGGAACCACGCCGCTCGCGCTCACCTCTACGCCCACTTGCCGCACGAGCACGCACTCCGCCCCGGCCTGGCGCTCAGTCTGCAGCGGCTGCGGGGGAAGGGGACAGTCAAGTTTATCCCGGGAGCCGCCCCAGCCCCCTCCCCTGCGCCTCACCACCTCTGCGCGCTGACCCTGTACCTCGCCTGCCGTAGGTGAGAGTGGGAGTTGGGGCGCTGGAGCCAGCGCCCGGGGGCCGCCACCCGGCCGACCGGGCAGAGAGCAGCGGGCACTTGGGGCCCGCAACACCTAAGGCGCAGCGCAGGCGGCGG
>NW_011889246.1:898478-943514 GCF_000151845.1 Pteropus vampyrus
AAGGTATAGGCGCCGCGCTCGCCGCAGGTCGCCCCCGCCCCCGCCAGCGCGCCCGCGATTTTATTGTTCTCTTTGCGAACATCTTTCGTCCTCTCCCGGGTCCGGCCCGCGCCCGCGCTCCAATACGCGGACCGACCCCGGCGCGCACGCCTTACCTTTCTAGTCCTCACCTCCGCAAGCCCTTGGGTACTCGCGAAAGCGCTTCTTGGCCGCCTTGGGAGCTGAAGTGCTGCTCGCCCGCGAGCAAAAGGGTTTAGCACGAAAAGCGACCTCACCTCCGCGGCCAGCCTGAACTCGCTTCTCGGGTCAGAAGCCTAAGTGTCCAGATAGCCTTCGCGGAGGGAAAGGAACTTTCCTAATGGAGTTTTCTCTGGGAGCGGATGAAATGTTTAAGTAGCTGTTTCTCAATGGCCCCTCCGGCCTCCTGGGCGGTGGCAGGTGACCTCTTTGGGGTAGAAGCCGGGAGCGCGTTATAGGGCGAGCCCGCGCTCTACCCGCGAGTCGCGGGAGCGAATGCGCTCTGGCTAAGCACAGTCAGCGCCGCACTCGCCCGGCCCGTGGTTCCCTCAGAGCGACTGGGGAGAATTTAAAAGGGGGGCAATGTCTTCATAATTAGGGGGAAAGTTTCCAACTAGTTTATAAAAGTGTATGATGCCCCAAGGTTTTCTGCCGGCTCCCAAAAGGCTTTCCTTCCCATCCGCATCAGAAATTGGCTGAAACAGATTCCGGCGTGAGCGCTTAGGAAGGAGTCGGGTCGCACTCGTGTTCGCTAATCTTGACCATTCCTTTAACTTTATCACATTTCTTTAAAGAAAATCTGCCTTGCCCTCTCTTTATTGCTACTCCATCCTTCTTTCAAGATCAAAAGCTTTAGATCAAAGCCAAGATCAAACTCACTACTTTAAATAGAAGCAACTTTGCCATGGAGTATTTTACACAAAGAGGAGCTTCTTAATGGAGACATCACAGTGGAAAACTTTATTTTATCCCTTCATCCCATATTCACAACTGAGCTACTTAAAATTACATTGATGATGCACTTCTATTTCCTAAAATAAACAACAGGTCTGCTCAAATTGGGAATTCTTGACTTAATGTTTCCAGGAATACAAAACTATAGTTAGATATATTAACCATTTTGTATCCTTATTAGCTAAGTGCTACAAAATGCATTCTCCTTTGCTAAGGATTTTTCAATGTTATCAGAAGTTCTTATATATAATGTACAAACATCATATACAATTTTTCTACCGTTAAAGAAATGCATAAAAATAGTTACTGACTTACAAATATCTAGTGCACATACACATAAGCAGGTAAAACAGACAAATGATGAACTGGATTATGTAATTGCAGAGCAGATTAATTTTAAAAGGAAATAAAACAACTTCCATGTTACTAATAATCGAAGGAAATTTAACTTTGGGTGGTGAACACAGAGTGCAATATGCATGTGATGTGTTATTGAGTTGTACACTTGAAACCTATATGATTTTATTAACCGATGTCACCCCAATAATTTTAATAATAAAAAAGCAGTTTCGGATTCAAAAGAAATCTATTACAGGCTGACATATCCATTAAAATTGTTTTCCCTGAAACTTCACCATCCCTAAGAACTCCGAAACAAACAGTTCAATACTGATGTACTAAACCAGTGCCCTGCCTAAATGGACTTTACTTAAGTGTCCTCTTTGTTGATTTAGCAACAATTTTAAAACATGTAGTCTTTAAAGAAACAAACAAAAAAAAAAAAAAAAAAAAAAATTCAAAAAAATCCAGTAGCAGGAATAAAGATAACTACTGCAAATTAAATCTTAGACTTCTATGAAAATCTGTTGTTACAGCTGGGTAGTTAGTACTTAAAGGCTTTCCTCGCCCCTTATAATTCTCACCTGGTTGCAGACACACACACAAACACACAAGCGATTGTTCCTCATTCTATAAATCCCACTGAGCCACTGGAAAGATCTTGGGAATTGAGACCTGGGAACACTTTCTTGCTGCCATTGACAGACTCCTTTTTTCCTAGCACCCAACCCATGAGAACCTAATTGTTTCTGGCATAAACTGAGGCAAGGAAACATCCCACTGTCACTCTGCTCTTCTAGTACTTGGAGTCGGGAGGGGAAGCAGTGGTCCATTCTAAGTGCCTCCTAACTTGTCTCTTTTATACTCTTGCCTCTCAACCCCACTCCCACAATCCATCCTCTACAGAGAAACCAGAACAATATTTGCAGAGGTAGTTCACATATCACTTTGCTTTACTGAGAATGTGTTTCCTTCTCTTCTTTGCCTAGTAGGCTCCTGCTTCTCTAGGTCTGGGCTTAAACAACACTTTCTTTACTCCCTGATCCAAATTATGTCGCTCCACTATTCTTTCTAATAGCATCCTGTTTATTTCCTACAAAGTGCTTATCTTTTATAGCTATTTAACATTTTTATTTTTAATGAAGAGACTTTAGCTTTTACAGCAGTTAAAAAAATTTGCACTGAAGGCAGAGTTCTGATATGCCAACATAACACACAGTTTCCTTTATTATTAACATCTTGCATTCCTGTGGGGCATTTGTTACAACTTATGAACCAATATTTGATACACTATTATTAATCAAAATCCATAGTTTACATGAGGGTTCACTCTTTGTGTTGTACACTTCTCATAGCTATTTTTTAAATTAATTTTTTGAATGTCTATTTTCCTGACTGGACTTTAAGATCCAGGAAGAAAGAGATTCTGTCTTTTGTTCTTGATTTTTGTCCAATCACTAAAAGTACGACCTGGCACATAGTAAATGCTCAATAAATATGTTAAGTGACTAAATATAAAGGGAAAGAAACAAAGGACTGAATGAAAGGCATGTAAAATTTCAAGGAGGGGAGTCTTAAGATGAAGATCTTTCTAATTAACTGTTAGTTTCTCCACTAAAAAATCTTAATTAATAAAGAGCAGAGAATTATGCAATTTTTGAAAGAGACCATGGGACATCAGTTATTGCTAGCATACTTCTCAAATGACATTTTTTAGAAAAAAAAAAGGAACTGAGAAATAAAGGTTCCTAATTCCCTCATATAGTAATCACTAAAATTATATTCCAAATTGGTGTTAGGAGCTGAATGTAACAGAATAAAAATTTAACATATTGCATGACACTGGAAAAATATTAATTCTTGCTGTACTCAATATAATAACCTCAAAATATTTCTTCTTTTTGTCTACCTGAATCTCCCTTTCTTCAGGGGCTGACCCCAGTGAAGATAGGGTGTGGGGAAACTGGAGGAAGGTGACTTTTTAAAAACTGGAATTCTGTAGTCAAGGATGGATACTCTAATAACTACCTTTGAGAATGTGGTGAAAGCACTTGAAAGCTATCTTTCAAAAACAGATGTTTTCTATTTGAATTATGTCTATAAAAATGCTTTGTCCAGTAGAGATGCAAGTTTTGAAAGGAAGCTGTTCTAAGAAACTTTCTTGTCAAAGCAGTTTGTAATAGCTGAAGACAATTTTCAGAGGCTGAGGAAAATGCCATCGCTCTGAAATAAAAGCATTACTTAACCTAGCGGCTGGAGATTACTTTCGGAGGGAAAACTTTTTTCTGTTTTCTTCTGATTTGTTTTAGAGAAGAAATGACTTCTTTCATTGGAAAATGATAGTGACACCAATTTCATATTGTTTATATGGATGTGTGCTTCTGCCTCGTGATGAGGTACAATAGACAGAATGAAAAGCATCAGCATACCTTACTAGTCAATCAGAAGGCCAGAAGGGCAGACAAGGGGAGCCCTTTCATTAGACCAAACTACATCAGATGGCAAAGGACACACCCTTGGGCACTGTCCACTCTAAGAAGTCAAAAGACCTTTTAATACCAAACAAGGTAGAGAGGTCCTGAAGCTTTGGCTGGCTTCAGAAGGGCTCTATAGCCAACATGTATTTGGGGTGAATTACAAAGTAAGAGTCTATACAGGTCTGGAAATAAACTCAAGGTTAATTTAAGTTGCAAATAATAACAAGTAAAGATTAGGGGCAAAGCTATCAAACATTAATGACTTTAAGTTTTGCTCTATCGTTTTTTTAAATGTAACATTCCTTTATGCTATTTTTTAGCTGATTTTAGAAAAATTGTGTATAATTTATATTGCTGCCCATGTTGCCTCTGTGTTAGAATGAAAACCTAACTTCTTTCTGAAGAGGATTTTGGCCCTGTTAAATGGACCTCTTAGTGGAAGTCCTTATAAAACACGGTTTTCTAAAAAGGAAATCCATCCCACTTTTGCTCTGCATTGACCTGGCTAACCGAACCTCTTTCTCTCAGTAACCATAACCCTGAGCTCACTGTTGCTCAAAACCTTAGACAGAACTTGTCCGAGGGAGCATGCTCAGTTCTTTCATATCTTGACCCTTCCGCCCTTAGAACCTGATGAAACATTAGCTGTCAGCTATTAGCCCCCTACAGAAAAACACGGCTACATCACATGCTGTCCCCCCCATCATTCCTCACACACATCAGTTGTCAGGAGGTTCACAGGTTTTTTCTGATGCCCAAACTCCTACCTGAGATCTTCTCTGATCAGGGCAGACCACGATACAGCTGGTGCTGCACTGCGTCTTACTGGTGCTCTATGAAATTCCTTTTAATGCATTATATTCTAGTAAGGAGCCATCAACCTTTATAGCAGAGCCTTATAAGAAACGGCCTCATAAAATCCATCACAATGTTTACTGTAAGGATGGTTTTAGAGGGTTGTTTATTACATTAAATAGTAGTTTTCTGTGAGGACACACAGGACAAACTTCTCCCTGGTATCAACATCAGCAATAGTTGGACTTAAGCAACTGGTTTATTTTACCTCATGGACCCTGAGAATGTTCCCTTTCCTCTCTTTTAGAAAGCTCTGTTACCCTACTTTAAGCCAAGCACAGGAACTTTAGGGGGTGCATATTACGTGCTAATTTAATTCCTGCCCCCAACTTATTTCCTACCATTATTTTCACATTGCTTCATTTTTCTTATTTTATGCTAGATTTTGCTTTGGAAGCTGCCTTAAGTCCATTTTGGATAAAGAGGAGTATGAATAAATAAAATATACTGGGTTTATTTTTTCTTTCTTTCACTTTCTTTTTCTTTTTTAGTGGTAGAAAGTCTAGAAAAATTTTCTGGTTCTAATAAATCTCTCCATTAACAACATTTAGAGGTGAAGTGTAGAAGGTAAGGACATATGATTATACTCTACTTATAAAATTCAAGAACAAGAACTATTTAAAAAAATATAATACTATACAAAAATGTTAACCAAGTATTTTATCTCTTTTTGATATCAAAACCAGAGAAAATGGGCTTAGATTGCAGGAAGAGGAATGTAAATTGGACATATAGATGGGTTATTCACTTAACAAACATACTGAGTGCCCTCTGCAAAACAGAGCACTCAACTTTGTGAACACAAAGATGAATAAGGCACCATCCCTGTCCTCAAGACAGTATGACCAGGCGGTAGTGAGACACAGTATAAGGAGCACACACACAGCCTGTCTGGGTTTAAATCCAGGCTCTGCCATATATTTGCTTTCTGGGCCTCCTTTCTCATAGAGTTCTGAAGATCAAATGACATATGTGATGTTCTTACAAGAGGAGGCAGTTGTTATTTATCAAATTCAAGACTCCTGGAACTAAGAGGCAAACAACATCATAGAATATGAAGGGAAGTGACCTAAAGACAAAAAAAGTACTTAAGTACTACATATATCTGAGACCATGGAACCTCAGAACAGATAGAAAGAACCAGAGTGGCCAATTCTGTACAGGACTGAACAGTTTACAAAGCACTTCCACATACAAACTGTTCTACTTATGTCTCACATGGTTACATCTTCAGGATGAAGAGACTGAGTCTCAGGAAATTTTAGTACCTTTAGGACTTCATATTATCACTTACATGTCCTGGCTGAAAACGTAGTGCTCTTTCTACTCTAGCGCCAGAGCTTAGGGAACATCTAGCATGACCATCTTGCTTTTAAATATTTGTTTATTATGTAGATCAGCTCAACCTCAGATCAAAACAAAGCCCATAAAATATAATCCCATACCACAAAAGTCTATTGAAACAGCCATTTTAGAAAAGAGATGTCAGTATATCCCCCTCAACACCGGTATGTCTGCAATTCTTTACAGGAGATTAAGATTCGTGGACACTATAAACTTAAAGAGGTTCACAGGTGAAATATAAAATTATATAAGAG
The DNA here is from genome assembly GCF_000151845.1 of Pteropus vampyrus. Classification (NCBI taxonomy): domain Eukaryota; kingdom Metazoa; phylum Chordata; class Mammalia; order Chiroptera; family Pteropodidae; genus Pteropus; species Pteropus vampyrus. The sequence continues at coordinate 904,720 of NW_011889246.1, forward strand.
TGGCTGCAGATCAGTGATTCCTGCCCCTGACTGCTTATTGGAATCACCAGGGGGATTTATAAATCCCAATGCCCAGGTGGCACTCCAGACCACTTAGAGTCTCATCTCTGAGAGTGAGACCCAGACATCAGTCATTTTTTAAAACCCTCTCCCAACCCAACTCCCCACTCCCCAGGGATTCCATTTTGCAGCCAGTATTGAGAACTACTGGTTTAGATCATTTTAATGATGATCCATCTCTAAAAAGTTACTATGAAAAATTTCAGATGTTTGGGAGACATCGAAATTTCAAGGTTACTGCCACAAAGGACAGCCACCTCTTATGTTCTATTACACTAAGTGCCTTCGGGCAGATAGGAGACACAATGCTGGGTGGGCTGGGCTGTCAGGCTGACCTAAGACAGCATTTTTTATACCTTACACTTAGGCCTAAACTTCTTCGCAAGATTAGTTAAGCACACATGTGCGTGCTTAAAAAGAAGTAGAAGATCTCAACATCACCCAAAAGGGAGGTAAGAATGGATATTTGACTTTTGGGAGTTTTTTCCATGTTCATGGTTAATAAGATTCTGGGTCCTGAGTGAAAAGAGCATAGATCCTTGTCTTCAGGGAACCTAAATTTAGTGCTGACCTGGAAGGCTGTATACATGAGGTAGTATTGCCCACTTATCCCCTGCAAACAATGTTCTGATTATGTCGATGTCTGCCATTTATTCCCTGGAAACAAACATTTGCATTTGGAAGATTGATGGCTAGGATTAGGGGACAGTGTGTACCAATGCAAAAGACCCTTTGCGCTGTGTATAAAAGCTACTGTTGCAAACAGGAAGCAACCCAGGTTGAACGTCCTTTGAGTCTTGGGCACCGTGTTCTCACAAAATGGGCTTCCTTGTTTAGAAAAGACACACTGCATTGATGCTATAGGAAAACTAATCTAGAAATACCTTACAAAAGATATTACTAATTAACTAGAAGCACAAACATATATGTTGACATTTCATGAGCTTGAAAAGCAAACACATATGTCTGGGTCCCTTCAGTTATTCTGTAAAATGGAATGGGTATGGTATCTGTGAGTCTATGCACATAGAGAACCTGTGCTCCACAGTGCCGTTCAAGGAGGTTAGGCATCAAGAGTCTGTGACCCTTGGCATGTCTAGTTTTCTTTTTCCAGAATGTCTATTTTTAAAAACTTTGGCACTCAGACTGGGTTGCCCGTCATCTGGCCTCCCAAAGGTACACAATTTAGTTACAATCTGCAAGTAAGAAGAATGGGTCTGAATCATTCTACCTCTATTCAGAAGTAAGATCACACACACACACACACAGAGAATAATGAAAGTAAAATCTATCACAGTTAGGGGTGGGGTGGCTGTCTCAAATATAAATGATATATGAGAAAGCTATTTTCCAGAATGTTTGTTCATCAAACATTTAGATCCATACAAGGTATTCCAGGTAAACAATGGGAAGGGCCAGAACTGATTGGCTGTTAATCTCTTTACCTTTTGTAGGATGTTTCCCCCAGGAGTGGATTAAATCCATGTTTAAGGCTACCCAGGCCCAGCTGTCTCCATATTAGAACAGCCCCCTCCCACACACTTCTCTCTCTCTCTCTCTCTCCTCCCTCCCCCCATCCCTCCCCGCTCTGTGAAAAAGGATCTGTCCTCCCTCCCTTTGCTCTGCTTCACCCCCCCCGCCCCGCCTCCCGCCGCCCCCCCACATGTGTAGGTGGGAGAGTAGGAGCCGGGAATGTGAACTTGATCCAGCATTGATCAGCCAAGCAGCAAAACTCTTATTGTTCTTTAGATACCAAACATAACTTCTTTCTACCAGGGATAAACCCAGCCATTCTGCACACAACACACTTTTGTGCTCAGTAGTGTGAGAGATGGAAAAGAACCCAGAACATTAGTGCTTTATTAGACCCAACATAAACACCTTTTAACATGCCAAATTTAAGAATCCCCCCAGTTAATTTACATTCATATCAACATTAGGTATATTAGCTTCTCTTAAACTTAACAATCTTCTGGTCCTTCCTTCCTGTTTTTATAATTATGGATTTCAACTTGTAGTGTAAATACTATGGTCTGTTTTAGTGTTGCCTGCTATTTGAGCGTTTCTATTTCACTGCCTTGCTCTTTGAGGTTCCAGGGCATTGGAAATCACGCTATTGCAGAACCAAATGTGCTGCTGTTGTTTTTAAGTGCTGTCCAATGAATGTGACTGACCTATCTCTGCACAAAGCGATGTGTGATGAGAACTCAGACTTAGGCACCCTCTGTCCTTGCCACCTAGAAGCCGTATGACCTTGAGCATGTTACGCAACCTCTCTGTGCCTATGAAATGGAGATAATGCTGTCTGCTTCACAGAGCTGTGGCGAGGACGAAAGGAGACAGCACCTGAAGCCAGAGGCACAGCGTACACCAGTAAATGCTCATTCCTTCCAAAACAAAAGCCCAAATGGTATTTTGAACCTAAGTAAACTTTCAAAAGTCTCAAATTACTGGGTTGTGACATCGTAATAAAAAGCCTCACCTGACCACCACATAGACATGATGCTGTTGGATGGAGCCTGCAGAGATATGGCACATCTGAGGCACGGCCAACAAGTGCCCGTCCCCGCCCAAAGGACTGGTAGACACAAGGAAGCAGTTCTCTTTCATGTCTGCCTTATTATAGACTATTCCCTTTCCAGTCCCATTCACTCAAATAAATAAGCCCACTATTGTTACAAAAAGATCATTAAATGAAATTTGGCATTTCTACATTGTTCTCTGAAGGTACCAGCATGATTATGCGCTAGATGCAAACACATCTAAAATCCTAATAGTAGCTACATGCATTTAAAACCAATGTTATTTGATAAAATGATAGTTTTTTCATTCTAGATATTCTAATGCATAAAATAATTTACCCAATATATTGGGGGGAAAGGAAGAAGAGGGAAGAATTAAATAAAAAATATAATTTAATAGAGCGATACAACCTGTACATTCTTGGATTGACACATTTACAGCTTAATTCACTAGAAGCATTTTTGCTAAACCCAGACAGACATCCTTCAATTACAAAATCAATGTCATTGATGAAGAAATATAATTTGAGGAGAAGAGATCCATTGAGAACTCAGGAAAAGTCCACTTTGTAATAAATACAACCAAGAAGAGTCAGAGAGCGAATCTTCGCTTGGCCGCACGGAATAATGAAAAGTGAAAAGTGATGCATGCACAAGTGAGAAAAAAGGAAGAGAGCATAGAGAGAAAGGGAGACAGAACACTCGGAGAGAAGGATGGAGACATGGGAGGCGACTTCTCCCCGGGGAAATGGGCCACAGGGATGAAGGCGCTCTCTCCAGTCCGATCCCACTATCACCCATCGCCCTGGAGTCTTAGTCCTCATTTCTAACGTACTGACTCTGGCCTCCCGTCCATGCATTTTAATGCCAATAAAGTTGCTGAAAATAAAGAGGAATTGGATTGTGAAGCTTTTTGGCATAAATAAAGTCATATTGGAAAGTCAGGGCTAATAACAACCAGGATGCCCCTTAACGCTCTTAAGGAAAACCATCTGATCTATGTAGTCCTCAATGCGGTTTGAAATTTCTCTCGACCTACAAAGGAAAATATTTTTAGCATGTAGCACACTTTGTAACAGACATATAAATGCACTGAAAATATAATTTTAGAAAAGCATCTGGGTTTGATCATTTCTTGTTATACCTCACCCCCCAAATAGGTTCTACTTTTTCAATATAAAGAACATGGCACCAGTCTGCTGCAAGCTATGCTGTGACCACTGTAGAGATTTCTCATAAACATTTCATTACTGGCTTGTTTTTATTTTTTAAAGCAGCAAATACTCTAATGATTGAAATATAAAAGCAGCATAAAAAATGAGGTTCTCCTTCTGGAGCATTTGGCCCCCATGTTTTCCCCTCCTTCAAACAGCAACCTAGAACTCACTGGGCTTTTTTCCCCAAGGTCATTTAGGGAACAGACAAAAACAAGTACTTATTTTTATGTATCCAAATGGATCCTAGAAATAATAGTTGCCACTATCCAAGGTAAAAGTCACCTGCAGTTCTTATTGATTTGCAGGAATTTCAAGATGTTAACAACCCTAGAGAAATTTTTTTCATCTCCTGCTGGTCAGACAGGTTAATATCTGTGAATAATTGATTTGAATTACAAGCAGGCCTATTCTTCAATGATCAACCAACATAAATACTCTTGCAGATTGATTATTACTTAAGATCTCTCTCAATAATCTCTCAAATAGCAATTTTCCAGTGGGAGAGAAAAGAAACACACAAACAGAGTTTCTTGTTAGTGTATATTTGTAAAAAACAACTCTAGGTGCAACATATGAAAACTCTCCAATATCACTCCAAACAAAGGGTAAGTTTTCAGTCTGAAGGCAATTCACCAGGTTCTTAAGGAGGAAAGGAAGACACTTAAAGGAAAAGTAAATCCAGACTTCCCTCTTCTCAGAGGTGCTCAGGCACACCTGCAGCTCAGGTCTCAGTGAAGTACCAGGCACAGCATGTAGTGACATAAGGTACAAAGCTGGTCTGGTCTTTACCCTGGCAAGCTCCCCTCACCCCACAAAGAGGCAGTGAGGACTCAGAGAAGGCAAGTGGCTCGCCCAAGGCCACACAGCTTAGTGGTATAGGGTTGCCTCCAAAGCTTCATCTACTGTATCAATTCCTCCTTCATCCAATACAATAGGAGTCCCCAACTCCCAGGCCACAGACTGGCATCCATCAGTGGCCTGTTAGGAACCAGGTCGTACAGCAGGAGGTGAGCAGCAGGCCAACAAGCAAAGCTTCATCTGTGTTTGCAGGCACTCCCTAGCACTAGCTTCACCGCCTCAGCTCCACTTCAGATCATCAGGCATTCGATTCTCATAGGAGCACTGGTCCCTGGTGCCAAAAAGGTTGGGGACTGCTGCAATATAGTATTAAGCTTGCAGAAAAGTACTTCACTACGCACTGCCCTGTGAAAACAGCAAAGTGGGTCTAACATAATTGACTCATGGTGGTGCTTATAACTATACAGGATCACTGAACTCCTAAAGGCTCAAGCCAGAGGACTGACCTGGAAAGATGGCGTCTTCTGCTGAGTGAGCTGAACACACTCACTACTGAGTGCCAATAAAGTGTGGACAACAGCCAAACAGAGATACATGTGTGACACGAATGCTGCCCTTTTTAAACATTCATTTGGACTTGGGCAGTTTGACAGTCACTGACTGTTACCCTGACCTGTGACACACTTGCTGGCTGGCTGCTACCGGGCTGTGCCCCTGACACTCTCCTGCTCTGGATCAGCAGAGGGGACAAAAAGAGGGCAAAAGCCAGGGACTCTAGTTGGAGTTTGCTTTTGAAAGCAAACAAGAGGATATGAGAAACATCCTTTAAATGCGTTAGAAGGTACATAGACAACTTTTTTGTTCAACCAATTGCTTTTTCTCCTTTACTGTTTTGGTGATCTGGTATTTATTATCTAATTTAGTTTCCATCTCAAGAGAGAAATAGCTGCATCTCTCCCAAGGTAAAGACCTACACGAATCTCTACACATGCTCACATTCATTCACACCAAAAAAATATACCAGCTATTTGATGCAATAAAGCCCAGTGTTTCCTATGCAAAATATTCAGTCAGATACATAGGGCAACCATTTAGAAATACCTAAATGGAAGAAGGACATGTATTCCCATGACACATATTCATGAAAAGCCCTAGAAAGTGAGGTTCACATTACCGCGTGCACAAAGCACTATTTTGTTCATTAAAGAACAGTTTCAGGAAAAAGAGCAGTCATTGATTAGATTAAGAATCATCACTGCGTAGGGCTCTCTGCTGTATTCATTTATTATCTCTTCATAGGGCTTATAAAAACTAAGGCAAGGATGGGACCAAGCTTATTTGGAATAAAAAGAAACTTGCTAAAAACATAAAATGCCTTAGTTGGATGTACTGAAGACTGAGGGTCTTGAATAAAAGCCCCAGCTCTGCTGCTAACGAGGGCGGTGATCTTGGGCAGATGAGTCCACCCCACCCTGTGTTGCGGCTCCCCGACTGCTGAAGGGACAAATTCTTCTCCAAAACTCACTCCTACCTAGGATTCTAAAGCAGACTGAAAGTCGTGCAACACCAGAAAAGACTACTATTTAACTATAAAGCAATACAGGCCATGCCCAAGAAACATTTATCACACAGATATTAAATATATTGTATGCCTATTTTGTATGACACATAATGGCTCTCCATAAACAAGCAGCCCCATGTTTTAAAAGCAGCCAAGTGTCCCTAATAGCTTTCCTTGTCAAAAGGGGCTCGGGTGGCAGATGTGGCGAAAGTCTCCAAGAGCATCGCGGAGGGCCACGTTTGGAGCCACTACCCAAAGCCTGGAGTGCAGACCTGACCACCAGCAGCTGAGCGATGTGTGCCTGCGCCTACGTGCATAGCTCACTGCACTGCTGAGTCCCAGGGTGCCATTCCCCCTAGGTGTGGCAAAAGCATAATGCAGATAGAGAGCAATCTGCCTTTGATGAAGAGTCTACCAGTGTATGTCTTCAGCCTAATAAAAGAGAGAATGGGGGCGGCTCCTCTTAAAAAGTAGAATGAGATGTTTTTTACTGACATAAAGTTTACAGTCCAAAGCTGACATCTGTGTCCTAATTCTTTGAGTTTATGTTGCTCCTTCTTTCTGAAGATCTCTCTACAAAATAGATAAAGCACTGTTACAGCAAGAGCTTATTAAACAGTATAAGCTCTTTACAAGAGCTACAATGTCCTTACTTAAGGGACACTGTGTGGCCGCCATAGTATATATGAACCTGAAAAACAGGTAATGCCCATATGTCTGAACGTGTCCCTCTGAACTTTGCACCTTGAGGACAATCACACTGGTTTCCTTGCACAATGAGCTGGCTGGCGTGTGACCGAGTGGGGTGCAGCCAGGTCCCTAGCCTGCAAGCACATTGTCTTCTAATGCGCCCAGTCTCCGGCTCTGCCGAGCATGGCAAATACAGGAAGCTGACCACTACGTCTCCCCCCAGGTCCCAACTCCGAGCAGAGGCCCTTTGTGCACGCCTTGAACAGAGGTTGGTTTGTAGATGCCCCCAAGGACCATGAGCTCATGGGCAAGCTCAAGGCTTTGTATGCCCACTGCCCAGCACGACTCTGAACATATTGGTTGAACCTATGAACTAAACCACTAATCCAAATATTTGGTTTCCTCAGGAAGAATATAAAATTGAGGGGCTCTAAAAGTTTAAATTATACTCAGAAAAGGAGGAAACTTCTTTTGACAGAATACTGGTCCCAGCCCTACTTACGGAGATCCATCTTCAGCAGGTATGGGCTGAATCCAGGATCTGTTATTTTAAACAGGTTTCTGGATGATTCTGATAACCAGATCTTGCCATACTGGGCTAGGTGGCCCTGAGGGCCTGTAACCCAAGCCTGCAAAGCCATGCTTCTGGAAAGTACCCAGCCTTATCTCTTTATTAAAACCCATGTTTGCATAGGCCACTACCAACTGTCTCCATCGACTGGACTGAGACAAAAACACATTTCAAAGCTGTGGTTCCTGCTTCCTTTTCCTTCTTTCCCACAGGGCAGGACAAGTTCATTCTTTCTGAAATCAGGTTTTGGAACAAAGAGAAAAGAAGGAAGGACACAGAGTTTTCATGCGGGGCACCAAAGGAAAATGTCTCCTGTTTCAACGTGGTGCCTTATGCTGTGAAGAAGCCAATACATTTGGACAGTGTCAAACAAGATGCCCCTAATAATACACAACGCCCAGTACAGACCTTCAGTAACCTACATCTCTCTGGGAAGATGGACCATGGACAAAAATGGCAGCAAAATTATTAGGAGCCCAAAAGCACAGCACATTATGACAACTGCTTTTATCAACGTAAAAAAACAACAACAAAATAAACAAAAACAAAACAAAAAACCCGAAACACCAAGAATCTCAAAGCACATATAATTTAAAAATATAATTTCTCTGGAATTTGCAAAACAACTAGTCTCAATTAAATATAGAATTCTTATAGATACCACTGAGATTGAGCATCTTAACGGGCCTTAGAATTATGTTGGTAATACTAAATAATGTGTACTAAAAAGAAGTCTACAAGTTATTCCCCTATTAAACCACCTGGATTTCTCAGTGCTAAGAGTTCCAATGACAGAAAGTCTCTTACATCAAGTTTCCTCAATTTTGTGACTACAGCATTTTCCCTACAAGAGTTAAAAGTTTTCCATCATTTGCTTGTGTGGCCTTTGGCAACTTGCAGGTGTTGGCTTGGAAAGAAGTGACATTTTCCAAGATGACACAATAACCTGCTGTTCTAAATTCTGGGATTCAGGAGCAAGTCTGGGAGCGTGAGTGGATTTCTGTCTATTTCCAGGACACTATATGTGGTCGGCTGTTACCCGCCGTCTCTACCCTTGTTGCTGCCATTGCTGCCTATGATTTTGCCATTTGATGGCTGCTGAGCATTTTCCTGGGCATCTGTGGGCTACTTGTTAGTACCTTGGGAAACAGGTCGCCTCAAAATGAAAATTAAGACCCAAAGCGAGGCTAATTTGTTCCTGCCCTTCTGAGTGCCCTCTGTGAACCAGCTCTCCCATAGATGGATTACGATCATCTGTGCTGTCACAGAAGACTGAAGGGCATCTATGGATTGGTCAGCTCTTTCTCCATATATCTGACAAAATACAGATGATTTCAATAATGCCTATAAGGTGAGGGATTTAAGGCATTATGCATTCAGACTTTAATTCAACTAACAGCTTTACAACAGCATCATTCAGTAGGAATATATGCAAGCCATATTTATCATTTAAAATTTTCTAGCTGCCATATTAAAAAGTAAAACATAGCTAGCAACTAAAATTAATTTTAATAATTCTTTTTATTGGGTATATATACATTGGGTTATGAAGTATCTAAAATATTATTTCAACATGTGAGCAATATTTAAAAAATGATTAATGAGATACTTCTGGTAAAGAACAAAGTAAACTACGGACTATTTTTTTATTCTTCTTTTTTTGGTACTAACTCTTATAAATCTGATGTGTTTTTACAGTCCAAAATTTGGATGCTGAATTTTAATCAGAAATGCTTGGTCTGTATTCTGATTTCATAAAATTTATGCTGAAAAAGTAGATTCATTCATTCACATACCTAAGTTACTCCAAATAATAACTGGATTATTAGATTTTAAATTTAAATTTAGATTAAATTAAATTAAAAATTCAGCCCTCCAGGTGCACTAGATTATTTTTCAAGTGCTTAACAACGTGTGGCTAGTATCTACTGTACTGGACAGTGAGCCCCTGAGCATCTCTACCAAGTACAGCACAGCAGGTAAGATAAGGATGAGTCAGATAGAAGCTTTGTTTCCAGGGGTGGGGGAGGGGACATATGAGACGAATATAAATAGCAACAACGTAAGACAAGTTATGATACTTGCTAAATGCAGAGAAAGGAAAGCAGTCCAAGGAAGAGAAAAGGTTATGCACAAAGAAAGGCTAGTGGTAAAGCTCACCAATATTTAGAGACTGGTAATTATGGTAGGAGTAGTAGCAAATAAAGTTTAAAAAGGTAGCTTGGGGCAGTTCTGCTGACGGCCTGAAAAAGCAGGCCAAAGTTTGTTCTAAATGTATCGCTAATGGGGAAAGGTTTCTGCTGAGGATGGATCTTAGCTGTGTTTACGACAGGTTCATTTATACTGATGTGGATGATGATGGAAAGGGGGACAGTTTGGTGGCTAAAAGGCCAATTAGCTACTGCACTAGCCCAAGCAAAATATAATAAAAAACGGGGGGAGGTGCTAGGAAGGGAAAGAAAATTTAAAAATTTATAAGTATGTACAAAAAGATATCAGGACCTGGCAATATGGGCAGGGAATCAAAGCAAGGGAGGAGTCAGAGAGTTCTGCAGCAATGAAAATAAGGAAGTACAGAAAAAAAGACTAGATGGGAAAATATATACTTCTTATATATTTGCATATAAAAGTTTTAAAAGAAGACTGGAATATATGTACATATGGGTTGGGGTGGTGAAGACCTTCGGGCAGAGATGAAAAGAAATCAAGATCTGTTTATAGAACTGTCGAATTAGCAGAATGGGCATCTTTCTTATAAATAATGTTTGCTATTCCAACAGCCAGGGTCTGAGTAAATTAAATTATGGTACTATTCATTAGGAAGCTATGCAGCTGTTAAAAATTATTGCTCTTGAATTATATCAAGGGATATGGAAAACGGCTTCTTTTTTCTTTGTGTTTTTCTTTCATTTATTTTTTGAAGAAGAGCACTAATTCAGAAAGCTTAGAAGTTCCTGAATCACTCCGGTTTTATGTCTAGCCCTCTGGAGCACATACAGGGTTAGAGAGGCACAGGGACTTAGTTACCAAACACCCATTAACTGTAATGGAAATCACATAACAAAGTCCCCACATGGCACACTGAATATTCACCTCTTACTGTTCTTTTAATGCATGTTTTCTTGGGTGAATATATATTATAGACTATTAGATGTAAGATTCCTTTTTATACAGACTAAATATGGTGATTTATAATTTCCTACTTCTAAAATTGGCTAGGTACTAAATATAATGTTAATTCTTCAACTAATTAGCATTTTGGGTAATCAGGCAAATATAATAACCATCATAATCGAGAGCACAATAGAATAAAATCCATTTTTTTTGTATAATAATTATGATAACCAAAGTAGAAGAAACTGATTTTTTTGAGAAATATAAAAGTCTAACAGTTGCCTTTTTTTGTTGTTAAATTTGCTGGAAGTCACACAGCTGGTAAAGAACAAAGTAAACTACGGACTATTTTTTTATTCTCATCCCCCCACCCCTCTTCCCTTTGGTAATCATCAGTTTGTTCTCTATGAGTCTGTTTCTGTTTTCTTCTGTTTATTCATTTGTTTTGTTTTTTAGATTCCGCATATAAGTGAAATCATATGGTATTTGTCTTTCTCTGACTTATTTCACTTAGTATAATACCCTCTAGGTCCATCCATGTTGTCCCAAGTGGCAAGATTTCATTCTTTTTTTATGGTTGAGTGACATTCTATTGTACATAATATATCGCAACTTCTTTATCCACTTGTCTAAAGATGGACACTTAGGATGCTTCCATATCTTGGCTATTGTAAATAATGCTGCAATGAACATAGTGGTACATATATCTCTTAAAACTAGTGTTTATGTTTTTTTTTTGGATAAATATCCAGAAGTGGAATTGCTAGATCATATGGCAGCTTTATTTTTAATTTTTTGAGGAATCTCTATACTGTTTTCTATAGTGGCTGCACAATCCCATCGGAAGTGTACCAGGGTTCCCTTCTTTCCCCATCCTCTCCAGTACTTGTTATTTGTTGACATATTGATGATAGTCATTCTGACGGGTGGGAGGTGACATCTCATTGTGATTTTTTTTGCATTTCTCTAATGGTTTATGATGTTGAGCCCTTTGTATGTCTATTGGCCATCTGCATGTCCTCTTTGGAGAAATGTCTATTCAGGTCCTCTGCCTATTATATTTTTAAATACGATTTTTTTTTTTTTTTGGTGTTAAGTTGTATGAGTTCTTTATATATTTTGGACATTAACCCCTTATTGGATGTATCATTAGCAAATATCTTCTCCCATTCAGTGGGTTGTCTTTTCCTTTTGTTGATGGTTTCCTTTGCTGTGCAAAAACTCTTTAATTTGATGTAGTCTCATTTGTTTATTTTTTCTTTTGTTGCCCTTGCCTGAGGAGACATATCCAATAAGATATTGCTAAGAGCAATGCCAGACTTTACTGCCTGTTTTCTTCTAGGAGTTTCATGGTTTCTGGCCTTACATTTAACTCTTTAATCCATTCTGAGTTTATATTTGTATATGGTGTAAGAAGGTGATCCAATTTCTTTTTCTTTCTTTCTTTCTTTTTTTTTTTGCATGTATCTGTCTAGTTTTCCCAACACCACTTGCTTAGGATATATTTTTAAATGAAGGCTTTAAGTTTGGATAATAAAATTCCAGTTTTGTTTAAAAGGAATATGCACCTACTTGCTATACAGCACAGAAAATGTATGGAAGGAAGAATACCAAACTGTTAACAGGCACAGATTATCTCTAGCGGGGTAAGATTGAAGAGTGCAAGGGCTTTGTTTTATATTTTGCTATTGCTTGAACTTGCTATAGAGAACATATTATTTTTAAAAAGGGAGACAAAGAAAAAGGTAAACTATATATTCATACAGAAAAATGACTGAAAGGATTTATTTCAAAAATTATCTTTGGGTTATTTTTATTATAAACTTTTTAATATTCTAAAACATATAATTCTTCTATAATCAAAAAAAGTCTTAAAGGAAATAATCTATAATGCCAATGCTCTGATCCATTTTAAATCTGTTTGCAATGCCAAAGGTTATAGAGGGTTGGGTGTTCTTTGGATCTCTTTTATTTTACTTCTTTGGGGGTTCATGCTTACTTTTATTGCTGCTGAAGCTATTTCCACATTTTAAAAAATGATTTCCATTCAATGTGGCCAAAAAGGAAAATCGAGGCCAACCACAAGGCAAGCCTTCCTGAGAGAAGACAAAAAGCTTCTGTAACCTGTGGAATGAAAACTTCACCGGTAGAACGTGACTCTTTTGTCATGAATGACTTCAATCAATTGCTGGTGGACAGAAATTTTTAACGAGAACAAAGAGCACTGGAGTGATTTCAGTGCTCTGGTTGTCAATCCAGGCCAAGCACACTAGTAACTTTATATTATAATGATGGAAACAAAGAACAAGGTGTCTCATTCACTGCCAGGCTCCTGCAACCAGAGGGTCCCAGCCCTTGCAGAGCCTTAGAATTCGCAAGGAGCGTGAAAAGGCTGCAAGCAGGTAAATCATCATCAACCATATAAATAATGGCAGAAAAGGGTAAAGAGATGAAAAGATGCCATCTGATCATTCACCAATGAAAAGATATGCACTAAATCAGGGTCTTTTCTGTCTGAGGCTGTTGTTTTTACCCAACAGTTAAGCATCCAAGGAAATACCAGTTGGGTCTTAAAGACAATTTATAGCTGGGTTGGCCTCGTTGCACCTGGCTGTGTTTTGACAGCAGGTTTCGTCAGTTTATAGCAGAGATTCTTGTCTACACTCTAAGCTGTCACTAATGCAACTAGACCTTTGGAAGAAACATTCCGCTCAGAGGCAAATCTCTCCCCTCCACATTCTCCTCCCCCTTTTAATGAAAAGCAAAAGCCTCCTCCTGGTGGCAAAGCCTCCTCCTCTTCAGGGGAAATTATGAGCCTCCTGGGAGTGAGAGGGTCAGCCCCAGTGCTATAGCCGAGTGGGGTGCGCCCGCTTCTGGGCATGGATTAAGGACTCTTTCTGTTCTCTTCCCTCGGGGCAAACTGCCGAACACAGCGGCCTTGTTGTTTGGAACCAGGAAATTCGGGATTCTGCTCTCTGAGCTCCCAGCTCTTCCCAGCCCAGGCCACCATAAGAATGTCTAGGAGCCATGCTACAGCCTGGCCCAGTAAACACCACGCAGATGGCTTCAGAGGATGCCCCCGCCCCCATCGAAAACAAGGGCAAGGCTTGGCTCTTTAGGATCAGACGGACTGAAACCTTGTTTCCCCAAGATTTTTGTACTTAGCAAGCAGCCTGGTTTGGAAGCCACCATCTTAGAAAGCACGGGAGCTCATTATAATACATATGAGTTGAAAGCACTGCCTTCCCAGACCAGGTGCTGCCTTACCAACCCTTGCTTTGTTTGGCCTTTTTAGGGCTCAGGATTTTATTCTTTTTTTTTTTTTTTTTTTCTCTCCAAGAAGAACTGGGTCAAACAAGTAACTTGTAACAGGTGACTCACAGTCCTGAACCAAAGTCTTTCTTAGGAATGAGTCATGGTGGCTGGTGGCCGACATTGTCCTGTGTAGAACAGGACAAAGATTTGAGGAGGGGGATGAAAAGGTAATGGAGAACAGCCCCTCCTGTTTCTTAATTTCATGGTTCACAGACATTCATTGACATTTAGACACTCCCAAGGGGAAGCTCATGTAACCAGCCATGAAACCAGAAACGAGCAGGCTAACAAGGCTGCTTGCCTGGGTCCAGGGCAGTTTCTCACCGCTGTGGAAGTCCACTCAGACAGGGGGGCCTACTACGATGGGTCTGCAGCCACACTGGGGGCAGCCCCAACTAGAAGAGCTCCAGGCCTGCAGGGTCCTTTGACCAGCCCCATTCAGGATGCCACCCTGGGACTTCCCAAGGCCCAGGCTCTAGAGAGGGATAGCACCCAGGTTGGTGAGGGGCCAGGGATACCCTCTAGGATTCAGGAAGTATAGGCAAGGGGTGTGGGGAGGTAGAGAGGAGAGAAGACTCCAAGCCAGGTGATTCTCACAGACACAGAGCTGGAGCCCGCGGGCTGGCTGGGAACTGTCTCCTGCAGCACTGCCCGGGGGCTGAAAGGAAGGGGGAAAGCAAAACCAGCAGTAGGGAAGGTCCTAGTCCTTAAGACAGAAATGAATCTAGAAAGCTCATTCATATGAGAAACCAGCCTGAGGCAGGGATACAGAACTCAAGGGGGAAGTCGAGGGGCAGCAGCACCAGGAAACGATAAGAGAAACCAAGAGCGGGCCAGGTCAGTGGAAAGCTATAGGCAGCCAGCTCACTGGCTGCATCCAAAGAGTAGAGCTGGAGGCCAGCTACAAACCCACTGGCGGCACTGAACTGTGGCCTGGTAATGCCACCCAAAATACACACCACATTTCGCAAGAGCTCATTTACACACAGTTCAGGGGAGAGCAGCATGTCCACCTATGACATGAGGTCACTTGAGGCAGAGGCCTGAGGCAGGCTGAGAAGGGGTGGCAGACCATCATTCCCCTGACTTAGGGATACTCCAACTCAGAAAGATGATTACTTTTATATTTATAAATATATAAATAAATCATTGTCATGACTAATACACTAAGTGGCAAACTTTTCTCCATTGCCTCCCTTGTAGCAGTTATCTGGAGCTCACCTGTGGTATTCCGGAACTCTCAAGCCAGTCTCGAAAGATGCTTTCAACAGACAACTCAAGCCTTTAAAAATAAAACAAGAACAACAAGGATTAAAAGTTATAGAGCGTGATGACACAGAATCGTCTCTAACTATTCGGGCACATCATAGCATTGATCTTCTGGAGAAGTATCTGTTCTCTGGAGAAAGAGCACCACTGTCACAGGTTAAAGTGTGGAAGGGGATCTGGTCATACTCAGTACAGCTTATCTTCAGTCAGTAGGATGAAATCTAAAGCTCAGAGGCAGACCATGATAGGTGCCTTTCCTGCCCTGTGAGGGACTTTTTGGCTGGGAGCCAATTTGGGGAGGCTAGGTCATGTTCATAAGACACATCAGGCTTGACGGCTTCCTGAGATGGTGCAGCAAAGTGAAACCTGAACATTACAACACTTAGTGCATCCAAATGAAATTCGAACTTCATAGTGACGATGAGCTATGACAAGTAAAAACGATACAAATCACTTGGAGAGAAGCTCGGATGCATGGAACACGTGAGGCTTCTATGGCTTCTGCTTTCAAGCAGGCCCACATTCCGCTTTATTTGAAATATTATAATTGCTTGTTACGTCTGGTCCAAAGTCAGCTGAAATAATTTTGGTTTCGTGCCCTGTTGATTTGAATTCTCCTTAGATGTACTAAGTATCCAGTGTATTTAGGGTCAATGGCCTTTAGGTTGTGTCTTCCTGAAGTTTAAAGCAATTCCTCACTCATTTCTGGATAACTCCCACTCATGCCCAGTCTCTCCACTCACAGAGGCCTTCCTTGAGGTTGTGTCATATCCACCATGCTCCCTGTCCTCCATGCCATGGCATCCATCATGGTTTCTGACTGTGATTTTTTTGGTTACTTGACTTTTAACTGTCTCCTCATTGGATTGAAGCTCTCTGAGATCAGGGTCCACCCCTGTCTTACTCACTTCGTAACCCAGCAACTGAAACAGTTCTTGGTGTAAAATGGGATCCCAATGGATCTTCTTATTTGAATGAATGAAAACACATTTTCCTGTTAACGCAACAAAAATTATTCCTTTTTAAGACGATAATCACCTTTCCCAGTAAGATATTCCCAAGTTGTTAAAATGTGTATCTTTTCCATTTTCTATTTTACATAGTACATTTTCTATGTATAATAGTCTCTCCTTCCCTTCCTTTTGGAATTGTGAAAGAAGTTGTGGAAAGATGGGCCTTGTTTGCATTTGTTAAGGTGCGGAAGGACCAGTGCTCGCCTTGCCTTGCTAGGTACAGGGAAAAAGGGAGGCAGGGAGCTGGCCTAGGTGGGGACTGGAAGGAGGGGACTGATTGGTACTTTCCCTTCTTTTTCTTCCCCAGGGAGAAGCATGTCACTGGTACATTTTATCCTCCCTGGCCAGGGCAAAAGCAAAGGCTGCTGAAAGAAGTGACCATTGCTATTTCGAAACAGAAATAATACACAGAGAGAAAGAGAGACTATGCAAGGAAAATGATTTGGATTCATGTTCAAGATGATGCCCATCTGTGAGACAACAGGCCAAAAAAGAGAGGCAGAAGTGAATCTTGGGAAGATGGTGACCTCCCTCCCGAGGCCGCTGGTCCAGGTTCCCAGACTCAGTGATGGTACTGGATATGCCTCATATAAAAGGCCGGGTCCTACCATCCCTGGGCCTTTCCCCCTTACTTTTTTGTTATCATTTAACAGTGTCAAACTCAATGCGAACGGCCAAGTCCTCTCTGTAAGTTATGAGAGTATGAGTTGTGTGTGTGCACTCATGTGCCTGTGAGAGTGTGTGCACACACAGGTGGCAGGGGTGGGCATGGGGGTGACTGGACAAGAAGAGGCAGCTCTCAGGGCACCTTACACTGAGATCATTGATTCTTTCTTGGACTTGATTTATTTGGTTGGCTGCAGGGGGAGGGGAGCTGGAAATAGCCTTAAAGGCTGGCATAACTGCTCTGCCACGAGAAGGAAAGTCAGACTGAAGGAGACACTTAGATAATGTGTCCAAAGAGACTTGAAGTTGTTTTTTTGTGGCAAGTATAAGGCTGGAAGGTAAGATAAATGTTATAATTTTCGTTGAGGACAAGATGCTCAATGAAGGCCTAGTCTTATTTGAAATGAATGCAGATCATCCCCCACCTTCTCTGGCATGTGTGTGGGGGCGGTGCAATCATTTGTTGGGGTCAAGTTCCCGCTGGAGGGCTTGAGCAGCTGTGGAGGTCCTGCAGGCGCTCTATATTGTGTGCCCTGATTTAGAGACAAGGCCCGTTTTCTTTCCTGTCCTTCCTTCACTGGTGCTTCTCTCTAAGTGGCCCCTTTGTTTACTTCCTTTCCAGCCAGAGAGGGACACTCCTGTGTCCGGGGCCCTGAGGTCAAAAGCTCCAGTCACCTGTCCTTCAAAGGATACTCAGGAAAGCTGTAGCAAGAGGAGGCTGACTCTGACCTCAGCTTTACTGTGCTGTAGCATTACAGGAAAATGGCATTCTTAAACCTTCCTTGACTTAAGAGGAAGATTTTAGAAAGAATTTAGAAAAGAACAGGAGAGATGATCAAAGAGGTAAGCACACTGGATCCAAGAGGGAGGTCAAGGGAACTGGGATTAAATATCCCGAAGCAGAGAAGTCTGGAGAGTGACTTCATAGCCATTTCCGAGTGATTTTACAAAAGATGGTGAACAGCTGTTGTGCATCCCCATGAAAGAGTGCGTAAGAGGACATGGACATAAATTTCCTTTGGGGAATTTTAACTGGAAGACCCCTCTGTAGGAGTGGCATGGGGAGGAATTGGGGAGGTGAGTGCTGGAATATTACTGAGTGAGATCCAAGTCTTCACCGGAGCCTTCTCTGTGTGGCAAACATTCGGTGGATACCTACCGGGTACAAGGCTCTGTGAGAGGCTGAGATGGGAAACCCCAGGGCCACGCTGTCTGACAGGGACATAGGAGGACACGAGTCAGAATGCTGCCTGCGCTTGACTCTATGTGTGTCCAAGGGGCTCTCACTGCTTCAGGTGGGACGCCAGGAAGGAGGACAACAGGAGGGGCATTAGGGGAGTCTTCGTAAAGGAGGCAGGCTTGAACTGTCATGGAGGAAGGCTGTGTTGTCCCAAACGATGGGGCAAGACCAGTAGAAATGGAATGCAAGCATAGGCAGGGTAAGGAGAGCAGAGGCAGGAGCTCAGAGCCATGGTCAGCTAGGCTGGCACACAGAATGAGATAAGAAAGGAAATGGGGTGTCCTGTGAGGACCCCAAGGTCCTGCCAAGAAGCCTTGGCTACATCAAGGAAACTCCGAAGCAAAGCTACAGAATGGCATGAACAGAATGGAGCCAAGGAAGAATAACTAAGAGAAAAGAAGCAGGAGGCAGGGAGACCAAGCGAGGGGCTATGAATGTGTTCAAGTAATAGGTGATGAGAGGAGGCCTAAATGGAGGTGGGATGCAGGGTTTGAAAGTGGAGGGCAATCCTGGGTGAGTCCTGTTGGAGGGGTGAGAGATGGTGTGTGGATAACGAGCCCATTGCTCTCTGCAGGACAACCTTCCATAGAACGTATATATGCTCATGTACCGTCTACAACCTAGACAACCGGCCAGGCCAACTGTGAGGATTATTTCATTAGAAAGTATTAAGACAAATTTTGCTTTGCCACATTTCATATTTGCACACATAATTACTACTATATAGTGGCACTAAAAACAGAACAAACAAAACTCCTCTATACACCACCAAGTAAAGGTTTAAAAGTACCTGTTGCTTACTGAACACCTACTACGTACCACACACTACAAACAAAATCTCATTTAAATGTTACAATATCTATGCAAGACCAATGTTATTATCCCCAACTGAGTGATGCACAAATAAAGGTTCCGAGAGGTTAGGGGACTTATCCAAGGCTACACAATTGGTATTCAAAACTAAACTATGTTGTCTGGCTGCAAAGCTCCCTCTTTTCTTTCTGTGCCAAATTCAAGGGTCACGATACATAGCTTTGTGATTCATGGTGCAGACAAGCCTGCTCCAAGCAACGCTGACTCCTCCTTCTTGCTAACATCTTCTCCTGCGAAATATGGCCTGGTCCCTGCTGTGGTTGCCCTGTTCCTCTACCCTTGGATTGGAGTTCTGAAGAGATGGGGAGACCCTTGGGAGGGGCGAAAGTGTGAGGGCAGGACAGTTCATCATTCAGCTGCATCCAGAAGCAAAAGACACTCCCCCTTGAGGGAAGAGAACATGTGTTTTCAGATCACTTTCCTTTGGAAAGGTTCAAAGCATCTTATAACCATTATCACTTCGTTTCTCCTAATATCCTTGTGAAGTGGGTGTCAATTGTTATCGGGCTTCTTAGCAGATGGAAAAACTTGCAGCATAAGAAGACTGGCCAACGTCAACCAAGACAAAGGGCTGAAGACAAGACGGAGTTTCTGGACTCCTGGTATCGGTGCAGACATCGCACTGCACCTACGCCTGTCTGCGGATTGCTCACGTGGCACAAGGTGTTAAACTCTGAGAAGAAGATGAAAGCATTAACTCCAGCTGCTAAAAAATTGCTTTAGGATACTATAAGTGGCCTTACTTCCAAGGAAATTATGAGAGAGACTGTGCGAAAATGCTTAATTTTCAAGGAAGAAAACTGTATGTTTTAGGGAAAAAAGATAACGCGTATGTAGTTTTTGCTTTTTGGTCGTAACTATTGAGATGACAGTATGAGTAAATTTTTAGGTCTGAACGTGGCTATACAGCAGTGGTAAAAGCGAAAGTTGACTTTTTTTCAAATCAAAACACTCAGGGTCCAAGCCAATGGGGACCATTTCCCCTTGAGATCATGTGGCTTAAATCATCATGACAGACAAGCAGACACACTTCCACCTCCCTGGGACCCAGGACTTATAGGAAATTACTCTTCTGCATATCTGATCACTATGAAAATTGATTTTCTACAGCCGGTTAAAAGTGCACAGACTGCGGATGCATACCCTCCAAAGACTGGTGCCCGTGAGTGGCACTTCTGCCTCTTGCCTGAAGCCCTGGGGTCTCTAGTCAAACTTTTGGCTAGAGAGTTCCCTTGCTGGACTCCTACATCCTGTAAGACAATAACTCTGTGTTTTAGAGGTCCCTCTCTAGTCCCTGTGGGCTACAAACGTGGCCACACATAGTTAATGCAGCAGGAGAGAGAATATGCTGGATGCCCTGGCAAGATGCTGGTTAGAAGCCAAGAAAGTGATCAATTGCTCCTCCTCTCTTCGTGATGTTAAAGTGCACAGAAATAGACCCAGGCTTGTGTGAAAATGGCGTTGCACATGCCGTGCCGCTCATTCGGTTGATCCTTGAGGGTGGAGTGACGAGGATGGGGAGCTGAGTATCGGCCATGTCTGCTACTCGCGTCTATCACCTGGTCGCTAATCAGGAGAAATGTCTTTATCTTTTCCTGAGTTCCATCTTCGGCCCCTTGAGATTCTAAAGATCACATTCTATCCACGCCTCTAGAGGCGAGCACATGGCCTAGCAACTCCCACAGGAGCTAAAGGATAGATGGGAGCGCGGGTACTGAATGGAGGCAAGCTCTGGGAACTTCAGTGCTCAGGTCTGAAATGGAAAATGCTCTTGTCCTGGAGTGCAACTCACCTTCTGTGTGGGTTTTAAATGTTAGTAATTTATGTTTTTAAGTGTCCTCTCTACACGTGGATACAAATAGTGTATATCTCAACGCTTTGCACGTGGTTATTTATTTTACTAATCAAAAAAAGTTATTTGTGCTTGGGTAAATAATGAAGGTTGCCAATGTAACATTTATAAACGAGTACTCCCTAGCTCCGCAGGGGTGGAAAAGTATGGAATTAAAACCAGCATAGGAACACATACATACAAACACAAGAAGTGGTGAGCAAAGAAAGAACTGGTAGCTGTTGATACTGTTGGAATATCAGGTGGCAGGTACATTGGTTAAGGTACTCCCTAAAGCACTCTTTTGCCAGGGCAGGCCAGCATCCGGGATTTGTCTGGATTTCTTTCTAAGCACTTCTAGCTTTTCCTTCCTTTGGTCTCATAAAACATCAGCTTTTAAACGGAACTTCTCTCTGAAGATGTCTAAAACACAATTCCTCATCTTCACACTTCCATTTTCAAATACCTCCCCTCCCACTCACTTCCTCTGTGCCACACTGATTCCCAAGACAAAACAGCTGCCCTTGTACTTATAGCTCATCTTCAGAGTATGACTGAGTGGCCAAGACGGGAAGGTCGGGCTCTTGCTGGATTCCTCCATTTGACTTCCACAACCCATCAACCAAGTCTTATCTGTGGCACCTCTCTGCAATATCTCTCAGATCCGCTCATTACTCTCAAATCCTACGGCCACCACCACCATCCCCGCCACGGTTCCAGCTCTTCATCTCTTGAGTGAACTGCTGTATTGATTTCTAATTGGTCTCCTGACTTCTAGTTCTCCCTGCCCCCATCTACCTTCCACATTACCATTTATCTTTCCAGTCTGCCGATGGCACTCCCTACTTAAAACCTTCAGTGGTACCTCTTTGCCTGAAGGCTGGAGGTACACCTTCCGCTGTGTACCCAGGACTGCGAAGCTACCCAGAACACTTCCTGCACTGGGTCATAATGATCTATTTCATGTACATTTTCAGCAGTAGACTCGGAGCTCCCCGAGAGCTAGGCATGAAATTTATTCCTTTCTGTTCCCTAGTGCAGGTTACCGGGCCACATAGCAAGAGGCAAGCAAGCAAAGCTTCATCTGTATTTGCAGCTGCTCCCCAGTGCTAGCATCACCATCTCAGCTCCACCTCAGATCATCAGGCATTAGATTCTCCTAGGAGCACTGGTCTCTGGTGCCAAAAAGGTTGGGGACTGCTGCTCTAGTGTCTAGCCTAGAGCCTGGTATGGGAGGTGCTCAACAGAGAATGTTAAATTAATCGAAGCAAGAGAACAGGCAAAGGCAGTATGACACAGAGAGTACAGGCCTCTGAATACTGACTGGATGGTCTAATCTGAAAAACCTTGCCCTATTCAGAACAGCTCACGTGCCTAACAGATGTGCCTGAGGATCATTTTGCAATAGGGCCAAAGATTAGAGGCTCCGGGGATAGGTGTGGGGCCTTTGGAGATCTAGATAAAATTGGTACAATATGCTGCATAGGTAAACGGATAAACAGTCTGTTTCAATAGCTGAATTAGATTCTGAGTTTAGTTAGCAGGAAAGAAGATGTTTGAGTTTCAAAAAATATTCCAGTATACTTGCTGAAAGAGTTTACTGTGGGAATGAAACTGCCTTAACTTTTAAGTAGAAATTTTAAAAGAAACTCAAACCTGTTAGCCAAAACATGATCCCGAGAGAGGGAACCTCTCAAAGGGAGAAGGTTGGTGGTCGTTGGCCACCATTAAACAGAAATGCTGCTCTTAACTTCCACAATCACAATAAAAGTCTCTTTGTGGCCCACAGTGTGTCACCTCAATAAATATTCACAATGATAAAATCCAGGTCCCCCAGAGCCGGAGGGCTTGGGGCCATCAAATGAACTCCATAGCCTTATTAGGAAGAAGATAAAAAGAAAGAAGACTTCCCAAACTACAAACTCAATTAGTTCCTTCCATGAAAATTACTGTATCTCTGCCCTAAGAAGTTATTCTGAAAGAACGCATAGTCATTACTCAGAAACAGCCCTTGGTATCAGGAGGTAATATACCATTTCTACTAATTTTCTTTTCTTCTTTTTTTCCCCCCTGCACTAGTTCCTAAGGAAATGCCTTCATTCTATCAGAGGACCTGAAAAGTTATGCCAGGGCAGGTACAAAAGAAAAGAGATTTAAAAAATACTGCTAGTAAACGATTGTTCTTAACTTTAGGAATAATGACCACATCAGATGTGATTTTTTCATAAAGAAAACCTGTATTTCTGCTAAAAAGAAAAACCTGTATTTCTGCTAAAAAGAAAAATTTCAGACCTTTTAAAACAAGCCACACTTCCTTCAAGCAGCCTCCTGAAAAAGCTAATTATCTTGGCCAATGACTACAGCCCCATGCAATCTCCTTGGATAGGGCTTCCTTCAGCATCCAAAGGCATGAACAAGGTAGAAATCAAGGAAATTCTCAAATAATATGGCTATGTTAATTCTGTATAATGCACTGGTTTGCTCCCTCTCCCTCTCTCTCTCTGTGTGTGTTTCCATCTGATTAAAAAAAAAAAAAAAAGAAGAAGAAGCAGCAGCTTAACCATAACACTCCCAACAACTGAAGCAAGAATTAGAGGTAGAAGGTGGAAGGTGGAAGATGGGAAGTTTAAACAAAAAAGGCCAAGCAAAAATCTAATGCTTAGAAAAAAATCTCCACATCCTCATGGCCCCTGGATTCTCCCCTGAATATCATGTCACCTCCTGGTAGCATAAGCCCTGACATCTTACCCTTAAAAACCCCAAATTTGGCTGCCTATAAGACAGGCTCATCGACATGGGCATGTCCGGCCTTGTATGGCTCTAAGTTGATTGTGTGAAATAATTCATTTCCACATTTGAAAATCTGTTCCGAGCATAAAAACATGGCTAAAACTGTGGGCTAGAAAGGAGAGTAGTATCGGCTCTTCTTCAAAGAAATGTTTAATTTCTCAAGATGCCCCCTTTAATGTTTGAATACCAACTCTGCTATTAGAAATTATGTTTCAGAGTGTTCACTTTTAGCACCTAAATTAAGATAGAAAATGAGAAGGGAAGGGTTAGAATGAATCTAATCTAAACTTTGATGTCGGTCTTAAACCTTCTCCATGAATCCCTTTAGGTGGTCAGCCAGAATAAAAATGGGCACCTTCAAGGAAGAGGCTCTCCTTCTTTCCAGGGCAGCGAGCTCACGTTGCGAAGAGCATGAATGAGGGCCTGGCAGACTGTGTTACAATCTGCGCTAACTCCCTTGCTAACTAAGGGATCTTGGAAAGTTACTTAACCTCTGGGAGCCTCAGTTTCCTCATCTGGAACACTGTGGATAAGAGGAGAGGTTGCAGAGACAGGCTGCCTGGGAGCAAATCCCAGCCCTGCCACAGATAGCTGTAAGAGCCCCAGCTGCTCACTTAGCACCTCGGTACCTCAGTCCTCCTACTGGTAAAACAGGGATGGAAGCACAATGCACTAGTGTCATCTGGAGGATTTACTGAGTACCTGTATATAGTAACCTCTCCAGAATGTTGGCTTGTAATAATCATGAAGGAAGAGGGGGAGGGGGAAAAGTGCTGTAGAAGATCCAATGATCTACTGTACACAGATCCTGTAAATGCGCCTGATACACAGAAGATGATTATTATTATAACTGTGTCAATCATTAAATGAGCACCGACTTTTCATATACATTAGCTCCTCCAATCCTCTGTGAAACCATGCCAGAGTGTGTGGACAACTGAAATTTTGAGGGATGAAGTGACCTGCTCCAAATGTTACAGTTGGGAAGGGGCAGAACTGGGGATAGAACCTCGAAGAACCTGACTTCAAATCCCAGGCTCTTATTACTACACCACATTTTTACCTTCAATTAAATAGTTTCCTTATGTTAAGGCATGTTAACCAGAGCCACCCTAACTTTTAGAACTTTCTTCTCCATTCTTTTCCACAGCAGCCAAGGTCGCAGAGTGTCTGTCCTTGGCTCGCCTCATATACCACTTTGGGGGCTCCTGATTCTGGGGCTCCCCACTGTGCCTGCTGGCTTCCAATATACATGTGGGCCCATTTCTAAGTTTGGTTGATGGCACTAGGACTCCTGCTGACTGGTCTAGGTCCCCACCGCTATTGAGAGGAAGATTGAACTTTCTCAGTTATAACGAGCCAAACAATGGTGGGGTCATTTTTAACATTAAAAGTAAAACTGGGCTCTTAATTCCTAAATTGATCCTTACCTTTTTTCTTCTGGGATGTTCTCCAACAGCATTTGAAGGAAATCCTGGCATAAGAAAAAAGCAAACCATTAAAGATGTCTATCAGTGAATAACTTCCAGGAGTCGTGCCAGAGACCGAGAGTTCCCAGCTGCTGACAGCTCACCTGCTAGAGAAGCTAGGCCGATGCTGAATCATTAGACTATACAGTCAATTTATTAATTTATCAGGGCTTCGAGCCAACCAGTTAAAGAGATTTGTTTTGTAAAAACCACAAACAAATTGAAAAATGTAATGTTTGTTATTTTGACCTAACCCAATAGTTTATTTCATTTTGCATTTAACTATTTTCAAAAGGCTGTCTCTCTCTACTTAACTACGTTCTCATGTTCATGAACTTTCCCTAGAGATCTTGTTACAAACTGAACAATTTCAGCTCTAAAAGGCTAATGACTAACCAGACAGTTAATATCCCAGTGGAGGAACAAAGATGTCACAATTCCAGAAATGGTTCGCAGTCCCTGTCTCCATCTGCAGCCTCTTCTAGTGCCACTGAGCAACTCTTCAATTGTTTGACTTTTAGAATGTTTCAATAATAGATTTTCTAAACCTGAAGGAATGATTTAACACACACATCTATTGTTTCCTTTACTTTGAAAAATTTCAAATACATTCAAAAGTAGACAAAAGAGTATAATTATCCTTCATGTACCCACCAACCCACAGCCAATCTGCCCCATCTATCTGCCTCCTGTGTTATTTAGAATGAATCCGAAACTACATAATTCCATCAATCAATGTTTCAGAAAATCTCTAAAACATAAAGACTCTTAAAACGTAACCACAATACCATAGGCGTAAAAAAACTTCACATATAAATGTTCAAAATCACTTTTATATTTAATTTGCACTTTGAATATTGTGACCAATCTTTCCAGTCCATCTAATTCTGGAATCCTGATTTGGTCTCAACTAGTTTGTCAGATAAAATAAAGGACGTCCAGTTAAATTGGGGGCTTACTTACACTAAAAAATTATTTGTTGTTTATCTGAAATTCAAATTTAACTGGAAGTTGTACATTTTTATTTGCTAAATTAGTGCTAACCCTCTAACATATGAAAGTTTGATAAAATATATTTTGGAAAAATACAGAACATGAAACAAACAAGAACAATATTTAATTTTCTCGGGATCTATTTGAAGTTTTTCTTTTAATAAACTGAAAATCTTTTTTTTTTTTTTTTTTGAAAATCTTTTAAAATGGATCCTTTCAAGAGGGCGCATGCGTATAAGGTCAGATGACCAACCAAGCCTGCAGATCCAAGGTCAGCACAGGGCTCTGGTGAGGTCCATTAACTCAGAGTGTGTGATGGACGCAGCAGTGCAGAACTTCAGATCACAAACAGATGGAATTACAGAGGAATGGAAATCTGCAAACAATTTGTATGACAAGGTGTTCTTTTTCTACCATCGCACTAAGCATAGCCATTACTACACTGGCGAAGCCAGCAGTCCCTTTTCTATGAGTTTAAGAGTGGTTAAGTCCAGTTCTTCCAGAGGCAAAGTCTCCATATTAAGAGTACTAATGAAAAATTTATTTCTTGCAGCCTCAGTTCTACTTCTGAGGCTTTATGAGTCTATTGCTGCTTCACCCAAAATAAATGATACAAAGAATACCAAAACTAATATGTAAAGCATGGATCATGAAGTCGAGATGGAAGGCGACAACCCCAGACAGAATAATGCCTCACATCTGAAGTTCCTTCTTGTACCTGCAGTGATATAGTATATGGAGAAAAATACCAAAGGAAATAAGAGCAATATTTAGAATGTGAAGAAATATTTTTGCCTGAGATTCTTAAAGTTATTATTTTTATTATTTTTTAGTTCTTAATTTATCACAACTTGATCTATTAATAGATTACTTTGCAGATTTTTCATTGGCTAAATGGCAGTATTCTTGGTTCTTAAAAATCCAAATACTGTAAATATAATTTCTTACTAATTTCACTTCATTATCTCTTTTGAGACCGTATCAACTCATCTCATATTTATCCATAATTTATGCTTAGTTATGTGAAGGGAGATTATATTAACTCAGTGGCAAAGGAGAGAATTTAATTGCATAAGAAGCAGGAAGGGCAGAGCTAATCCTAATTCTGCCCCTTTGCATTTTCCAATTACAATTGAATCTTTCTTTACAGGACTGCAGAGCACAATGTTTCAGAATTCTGTATAAATATCAGAAAAGTCCAGGAGGTCCCCAAGGAACCTGCTTAATTTTTAAAGAAAGACACCTACTTATCCCACCTCCTAGCAAGTGGCCATTGGCCTCTTCCTGCCTCAGAGCTGAGACCAGCAGGTCACACAGCAGCTAGTTGGAAGCTGCCAACCAGTGCTGAGGATAACAGGTTTAGGGATCACATTGTGTCACAAAAACCCAACAACTCGAGCATCTCTAAGACATGCTACATGAATGTCCATCTGCACTGGTAGATGTTCTTCTGTTCTCGGACCCATCCGATCCAAAAAGTCACTTGGTCTCGTCTAGGCAGTCACTGCACTGTCTAGCAATGTTATCAGCCCAACTGGCCTTTCTTACTTCTTTCATAGACCTAGTTTTTAACCATGAAATGCTAGTTGTCCTGTTTTTGTTTATTTGTTGTTTGTTTTACTTGTTTGTTTCTGTAAATTGGCACATACCCCTAGAATAGATTCATCATAGGGACTTTTCCCCACTCTCCACAACAGAATGGCATAAAAAGAAAGATATCTCTCATGGTTATTCTTTCCCTCACCGCCTCTCTTCAATTCTCTCCTCTGGCTTCACTCTTTCCTTCAGTGTGTTGGCACTTTTATAAAAGTAACTTACAAATCTTAATTGGACAAGGAGACTTTCCTTCAAGGCTGATTCTAGGATCATTGATAGGATCTAGGGCACTGAAATTGATCTAGAATCACTGACAAAGTCAGCTAGCAACAAATGCTACCTCTATAGTATGCCTGAAAAAAAAAAAATTAAAACCAAAGGCAAAATAACGACAACAAAAACCCTGCTGTTCTGACAGTGGGCCGGGATGAAATTTTATCTAGATTCCTGGTAATTGTTTCAAGCCCACACCCCAGTCAAAAATACATTCTTCAGGATTCTTTTTTTCATTTTCTACTCTCCTAATAATCTGTATGCTAATTAGATCAGTCCCAGAGAGCTTATTTTGATTCATACCTAACAAGACTAAATTAAGCATTATGATAAAAAAAAAATACATTGATTTGGTACATGGCTAATTTGGTGATTATTTCTTAGTGAAAGTATTCAATGAAAAGCAGGTGCATGTAAATACTACTGGACAAACTGTCATTGGCTTGATAGTTACATAGGATTAGCAGTTTCTGTCAGATATTTTATAAATGATTACCATGGTCATGGGGAGGGGGAGGTAGGAGAGGCAAAACAATCAAAATGTTGAAGCAAGGACAGTGTTGGCAGGATAAGAACGGAGAAGAAACTAAATGGCCAGAAGAAGTCATTGCCTAGCTCAAGAGGGCAGTTTAGTTGGGGCCAGAAAGATGATAATACTAAAATGCTGGGCAGGTTAGGTGTTAAGAAGGAAAAGGATTAAGAATTAAATTGGAAAAAGAAGAAATTGAAGGACTTCTGAAAGAAATTGGATTATAGCCTTCCTTATCAATAACTATCTAGCAATAGCACAATCTATTTTAAAAAAATCAGCAAAAACTTCACCAGCAGTAACCAAACAAGGGAAGAAGTACAACCTTGTGGTATAAACTTCAGAGACAACTAAGGAAAGAAATGTAAGATTTCAATACAGTTTCCAACCCTTTCTCTTATGCTTAGCAGTAGTGGGACTGGTGAATTGCCCAAACCCTGCAAATTCCCACAAATACCTACACATTTGGAAAGAAAAAGGAATATCTTTATCTTTCCTTTTTTTTTTTCCTTTGACTGGGAGAGACTGGAAATGTTTGCTGGAAAAAATGAGCAATACCTGGGAAATAAACAACTGACGAACTATGTTAAGTTCTACAGCTCCAAGCTGAATTGGTGGAACAATATTGAGAGTAGCTGCAGTGGGAAAAAGTTACACCCAAATTAGGTAAAAAGAATCTTGGCTGGTGACAATTAACAAAATCTCAAGAGTTAGTGGAGCCAAATTCTTGCAACAAAGACTGTGTACATCTCCATGGAGCTCTTCCTCTCCGTCCCCTCCATGCGTAAAATCCAAGCTTCAAACTGTAGCTCAGAAGGGAAGAAAAACATGTCTACGATGAGTTGGGAGAGAAATTTAGGATAATATTCCAACAAGTATGAGAATAAATAAAAGGTCAGGACAGTGCTACTCATGCTGAGAATGAGCAAAAAGAAAAGTATGCAAACTAATACAGGGAAAACTCACCAAAAGAGAGAGACAGAAATAAAAAGCATAACATAAAAGACAAAGAATCCGGTTTTGAACAAAACATAATCCAAGGATCAGAAGAAAATTTTCTGTGAATGCATTACACTCTAAAATAAATTAGCATAGGATCGTAAGAAGAACATAAATTCAGTAAAATGAAAGCTCGAAGATAAGATCACGAAACAAAATGAGATAAAAAGAGATTTCAAAGAAAAGGAAATAAATTAAGGACCAAAATAATACCAGCATAGGAGCATTAATAAAATAGAAATGGCAAGGAAAAGAATAGATATTAAAGAAAAAAACATTAATAACAATATTATAATGTTATAATGATATTTATAATAATAAAAACAATAATGTTGTTTGAGATAAACACATGCCATGAAGAACAAAAAGACAAAAGTATAATAAGGCTAACTGGTCACCTTCAAGAAAAAAATGTGTCTAAAGAAACAATTAAGATAATTTCACTGAAAGAATGGTGTTTAGCAGTAGGAATTTCCGCTAATCAGTCAACAAAGCATATAAAACTTCTGAGCCAGTTTTCAAGTTGCCTTTCCAAATACATGTTTAGAAAAATCTCCTCCTCCCCCAACCAAAAGAATGAGAAGAATGTAGAGATGTGAAATAGCCATCTAGTCTTGTTATACTCATGCTTTTGCCTCCATGTATTCAAATCATACATGTACATCCTTTACATCTAACATTGTAGACCAAACAATGTGACCTCGAAACTATATATGAGCACAACAGTCAAATATTAAAAATATCCATCAGTCCAATCTGCGCTGAGGCTGCATCCTCTAATATCTACAGTTATGAGCACTGTTTTCAGAGCTGTTCCTTCTTTGTTAACTTTCTTGTTATGCTCAGCTTGGCCCCATGCTTGCATAAGCTGACAGAGTATTTCTCTGATAGTTTTGTGGTCAGGCTGTCTGAATGTTTCAGTGCATCTTGTCATTAATCTATCTGTTTATCAAATAAGTATGGTGTATATGCTGTGTGCCAAATATGGATTAAGTACTGGTGAAATAAAGAGAACAGCCTGGCCTTGATGAGCTTATATATAGAATGGAGGTGTTAGAAAAAAACGAATGCATCCATAAATGAAAATATAATTATAAATGAAGGCAATAACAATGAAGGCAACAAAAATGGCAAAGAGTAGAGAATAACAGGGTACATGCATATCTGTTTAGCGGGGTGACTCTGAGATTGTGGCTTTCAAGCTGAGACAAAAGCATAAGAAGGCATCAGCCTTGCAAAGATCATTCCAGGTAGAGGAACGGCAGAATTGTTTTGTTTTTGTTTATAAGGTCTCTTTAGTCGCAACTATCCATATCACTGTATACACGACAGCTTTGGGTCACAGACTGTCCCAAAACTACAGGGGGATCACTCTCCATGAATCAACACTTCCCTGCACCCACTTCATTAACTTCTCATTTTTCCCAATGCATTAAATTGTAAATCTTTTCCCTATTTTTTTAATACACACATTATCTAGTCCCCACATGCCACACGCCCTCCAACTATATATCACAGACTCATAAATTACCTGGGAAAGAATCAACTGCCCATGAAATGTATGCACAAATTTTCTTAAAAATGAAAAATAGGTGTCATCTCCAAGTTTTCTGGCAAGGAACCGGAGAAGAAAATAGCCCTAGAAGAAAGGAAAAAGAAGAAAAAGATGTCCATCATGAGTTCATCAGAAAAATTTTACACAGTCAATTCTAACTTATCCGCCAGTGCTTTATGCACATCTAGAACGTTCCATCTGATGTGTCTCAGGCTGCCCTTTATATTTGCAGTAGTAAGGTTGGACCTAGGAATTAAGGATCAACTACTTTGCTTTCAGTTCATCTGTTAATAACATCACCATCTTGTCTTTCCTTCGTTTACACGAAGCCTGGTTGTCCATCATGGACCAAAAGGGAAGAGGGGCCCAGCTTCTCCCTCCTTCAGCTGTCAGGAAAGGCCTGAACAACTTAAAATACTTCATTCTTATTCCCATCTTCTAGTTGAACCCTGATAGTAATTTAAGATCCTGCTCCTCAAAGCTGACATGAAGCAGGAAGAAGAAATGTACAGGACAGGAAATAGTTCGGCTTCCTTTCACTCATGCCCCATTTGGGGGATATGAAGTGCTTTAATTATTGGGCAATCAGATATCTGCTCAGTCAACTGTCATTACAATGTTGATAATTTATTTTTATATGTATAACCTAAAAAATGTTGTACCATAATAAATGGCTTCTGCCACTTAGATGTTCTTACCTTTAAATAATGAACTTGCATGAAGACCTTCTCCGGATTGAGCCCATGTTTGATGAGAGATGATCCTGAGTCACTTACGTGGCCAGTTTTCTCTTTATTGGGTCTAAAATGACGCAGTAAAACTTTCTTTAAGTATAGCACATTCTTAACTGATTAGACCATAATATCGTCTTAGTTCTTATTTTCAGAGTTGCTTAACAGTGTCTTTATTCTATTCAATAGTACCAGGTATAATTTAAAACTGTTTACATTATAAATTCATATACTGAACAAGGAGGGATTTATATTTGCGTTGGCAACCTGGAGTTGACTATTGGCATATTTTATATCATCTTATCCAAGATTAAAGCTTGCCAGACCCTCAAGGAATCTAACCTGCAATATGAATTATTTAAGAACCTATGTGCTTTTCTTTTGGTGGGAATGATGGGTTGGAAAATGAAATGGAAAATGTAGCTCTACTTGGAAGAGTAAAGAACATAGTTTTTTCAAAAAAATTTGAAAGCCCCAATGTTAATCCACTTTTCTTGATTTGCATTTAGTAAATAAGGCTCCTTTAAGAAATGTTTGTACTCTGAAGCCATTTTAGAATTGCAAAAACAAAAAGTCATAGAAGCCCAAGTTTTTTGAACAGGCAATAACCACATACTTCTACCTCCGTATTTTATAAACAAGGGAAACTGAGGCACACAGGAATTAAGTCTGCATCTGAGGCCTCTGAAACCAATGTCTCATAGTCAATGTTTTCCATTATGCTCTATGGTTTTAAATATTTTTTAAATTCCTTTAATAAAATATAATCGTGTTACTGTGAAGCTTTAACAACTAGCTAAAATCAAAATATGCGACAAGGTATCTGCAGTATCCAGCTGTTCTAAAACCAGTCCTTTATTAGACCAACACCGAAGAGTGTATGTGGTTGTGAGTGGAAGGCAAGGGCCAACGAGAGGACTAGCATGTCAGAAAGGCTGATGGTGGTGGTGATATTTAAAAGGTTGTTTGGTGCAATACAAGGGACATGGCCTTTGGAATCCAAGAGACCTAGTGTTGAATCTCAACCCTGCTTCTTAGACCTCTTACTTATCAGCAGGTTAGTTAAATTCTCTAATTTTCAATTTATTCACTGCAAAATGGGAATAATCCTATCTCCTCAGGTCCTATGGGAAATAATTGAAATAACATATGCAAAATCCCTACCAAGGACCAAGGATACAGAAATTATTCAATAAACAATAAAATATTCTAAAATTGTTAGCAATAAATATTGCTAAATTCAAGGATGGTCATCTGATGTTAGAGTATTTAGGCTGTTCTTTCACTTAATCCCCTGTGTCCACAGACACAACATGTAAGAATGTGGGACCTAAACGGAAGTGACTGAGGAGGATCCAGCTGCCAAATCAGTCCTTTTGCAGTGTGCTCTAGCTGCCAAGCAAAGAATAAGTCTCTGCCGAATATTCCAGTACATCATCCCATTAGACACAAGGCCAGAACCAGCAGATAGATACCTAAAGGAAAGACGACGACCAGCCGCGAGAGCGAACTGCATAGTTGCAATTTTTCTATTTATCCCCAATTTACCTACATGACCATACTTGCAGAAATAACTAGTCCCTTTTAACACCATTGAAAAGCATCAGCTTTATTCCTGTTCTCAAGTTTGTCCTGGGGTTAAGCGCTTTTATAAAGAAAACCACACTGGCTTTGACAGGGAAAGCCCTCCACCCACACAGCCTCACAAGGAGGAAGGCTTCTCAAAGTCAGCCTAACTTCAGACCAGTTTTCCCAGCCCCAAGAGAGACAGAGTTGCTGTAAGTAAGTTTCTTAAGCCCTGAGCTCTGAATTAGACTACTAGAAGGAGGGGAGTGGGGGACACAGAAGACCAATGTAAATCTTGGCACTGAAGCCTGCTTCCAGGCTCAAGTTCCCGATGACGCTTTTAGTTGGTGCTTTTTTCCTTTGCCTAAAAATGTCCTTCCAGAAAACATCCCTCTTTTATTCTTTTTCCACCCTCTCCAAATGAAGAAGTGTTCAGGAAAATTCTTTTATGCTGACAGCATTGAAGGCAAACATACAAGTCCCTAAGATATTCCTTTTAAAGTAGATGTGGTGCTGGAGGGAGCAGTTCCCAGGCAAGCTTTGCAAGAAATCAAAAGGGGTGGGTTTTATGAGGAAAAGACACTCCACAAGTGAAAAAGGGCTGACTTCCATTTCTGTGCTACGCCGGTTCTCATAATGCCACTTATCCCGTCTGTACAGAGACAATGCACAGAGAGAAAGCAGGAAACAAACGAACTCCCACTATATGTAAGAACAGACGACTCTCACAGGTGAGTAAAGAAGTCGCACCCCAAACGAGTACAGCAGTCCCCCCTTATCACATGGTTTTGCTTTCCGTGGTTTCAGTTACCTAGTGTAGACCAAGGTCTGAAAATATTAAGTGGCGAATTCCAGAACAAACAATTTATGTTTTAAGCTGCATGCCATTCTGAGTACCGCCATGAAATCTCATGCCTTTCCACTCCGTCCCATTGGGACGTGAATCATCCCTTTGTCCAGTGCATCCACACTGTTATATGCTTTTTGTCCTGTTATTCATTTGGTAGCCTTCTTAGTGATCAGATTGGCTGTCATGGTATCTCAGTGCTTGTGTTCAAGTAACCCTTATTTTACTTCATAATGGCCCCAAAGCACAAGAGTAGTGACACCGACAATTTGGATATACCAGACAGAAGCCATAAAATGCTCCCTTTAAGTGAAAAGAATATATATATAGGAACAACCATACTACACATATAGGTTTGGTACTATCCATGGTTTCAGGCATCCACTGGGGGTCTTGGAACATATCCTCCATGGATGGAGTGGGGAGAGACTACTGTACATGCAAATGTACAGTTCCATTTAGATGGAGTCAAAGAACAGGCAAAACAGAGCTATGGGGATAGAGATCAGAAGAATGTTTACCTTTGGGAGGGAGTATTGACAGATTGGGAAACAGAGGAAGGTTTCTGGGATGCTGAGAATGTTCCATATATCGATCTGAGTGGTGCTTTCATGAGGATAAAGAGTAAAAATCTATTGAACCATCTAGAAATGAGTACTTCAGTGTATGTATATTTTAATAAAAAGTTAAGAAAAATAGATGTACATGAAACAGTATATATTTTGTGAGAGTAAAAGGGAATCAGTCTAGAAGAGCCTAACTAAGCCCTCTATCCCTGAGGACCAATGAAATATATATATATTTTAAATAACAGTGTGAGAGACAGGAAGAACTGTGGCGAATACAATTGGCCCAGTCTACTTCCATTTTCATCTACCTTCTTCCTTGCCACTTATACAATCAAATCTGAAAAAGTTAAATGCTCACTTTCCAAGTGTCCTTGCAGCTACGAATAGTCAGAAGACATGACCCATGTCCTGGCCAATGAGACAAAAGCAGAAGTCTGCTGTGGTTGAGGGTGGGGTTCTGGGAAAGCTTTATCTTTCTTTACAAAAGGGGGAAATATGATTGGTACTGCACCTCTTCCCCGCAAACATGGTGGATGGAGCTGCAGCAGCCACCTTGCAACTATGAAGCAGCAAATCAATGTGCTATTGAGACCAGAAAGGAATGAAAGGCGGCAAACAGTTTTTGATGGTATCATCCACTGCTGACTGCCCAAGCCTCCCTGTCTTCAAACTTATTCTTGTATGAGAAAATTAACCCCCGTTTGTTTAAATCAGCACTGCTTACTATTCTATTAATTGCAGCTACATTCACACCTATTGAATGGAGAATTAAACTCATACTAACAGCTACCATTTCCTGTAATCCCCCTGGGCCAGGTACCCTGCCAAACTCTTCTTGTGTATCACACCCTTCCACTCTCACAAAAACCCGACAGGTACTATGGAGCAGATACTATGATTATGCCCATTTAAAGGTGGAGGAAAGTGAGGCATGCAGATAACTACAAAGCTAATTAGTGACAGTACTGAGGCTGGAACCTGGGTCTACAGAACATCAAAGTCCTTGCTGGGGCCTCCCCAAGATCCATGCCCCCACCTTGGTTGTTCTAAATACTAAGCGGAGAACCTTAGGCATACTGCTTTCCCTCCCTGAAGCTCAGTTTCCTCACCTGCAGAGTGTGAGGAGACTCAAATAATATGAAAGCACTTTGTAAATCAAAAGTTTTAAGCATTTCTTAGGCATTATACACCAGTGTTTATTTCCTTGGCTGGAATACATGGAATGCAAGAGATCAAGTTACAAAGGTCATTTGGGCTGAAATGCCCTTGGTTTCTGTTGTACCTGGCACCAAATATAACAACTCAGATTAGCATGACCTTCCCCTGCACACCTCCTTCATTTTCCACTGCACTCCCAGAAGCAATATGAACATTTAAAGAGCTGTCAGATGGCGGTGATACTTGATATACAGTGATTTGATTTTGAATTAAAGCTCTTGAATAAAGGACTGATTCTGCAGGACTATCAACAAAGGATAGGATTTAGGAAAATGCCTCTGAAAGGTGCTCAGGTATGTCAGGTTTGGTCTGAACACCTACTTCTCAGCCGCAGCCTAGATGGGCCATCTGCCAGAGTTATCCATCTCACACTCCTTGGCACAAGATAGGTTCATCTATAAACTCATTACTGTAGTGCTTGACCCTGGGACTAAGCATCCCAGAAATAAGACTGGAAGGGACTAATCAGCATTTCAACATTGCTGTCTGTATAACACTTGCAGCTGCCTCACAGATTTGATGGTCCAGGAGCCGGGCCTCGCTCACCCACAATAACAAAGGAAGTTAAAAATTACTTTTGTGTATAGATTGGCTCCACAGTACTGATCTGAGCCCCAAATGCACAGTGAGATCTATAGGGGAAGCAGCATAACACACTGGTTAAGAGTTTGGGCCTGAATCTTGACTCTTAAGTGCCACATGATCTTGAGCAAGTCACACAACCCCATGAAGCCCAGTTCCTTTGTATGTAAAAAGGGGACCAGGATAGTGACCATAGCACTTCATCAGGCTGTTGTGGTATCTAAGAGTGCTTATCCAGAGCTCTTGTTGGCATTTAGTACATAATATAAGTGTACTATTATTATCATAATGCACTCTGATTAGGGTTCAGGGAATGCCAGCTCTTTCTCTGACAAGCAAAGACATTAAGAAGATATCACCTTACAGTTATGTATATACGATGTTATCATTGTGGGACCCTGGGTGAAGGGTACAAAGGAACTCTATCTATGATTTTGGTAACTTCATATGAGTCTAAAATTATTCCAAAATAAAACATTTTTTTAAAAAAAGATGACACATAAATGTAGCCTTACACCTTTCATTTGTGAGACCCCTGATTTTGAATGTAAATCCTTTAAGGGTTGCTCTTTATGCCTGCTCCATGCCACATCACCATCTGAAAATAATAATAATAATAAAAAAAAGAAACAACAAAGTTCAGGTGTTGCTTAAAGTTCCAGTAAGATAGGTCTGGGCAAATTCCTTACACACACATCATAGTCTACACTACTCTATGAAGTAATTATTAAAATCTTGGGTGAAAAATGGAAGCAGAAAATTGAAAGTACAGGAATGTTATATCCTCCATTTGTTTTTACAACTATTTTTCTATCTTAAAAAGTATGCATGAGGAACACTGGACCCTGACTTGCCTTTGGACAGTGCTACCAGAGAGAATTGGACAAAAGGTGCACACCTTTAACTGATGAAGTTGTATTCTATTGAAGCTACTGGCATTTGGCAAGTTTGACTGGTTGTGTGCTTTTCACAGTGGATTTAACAGCTATCCAGCATAAAGGTTTTTTTTCCCATCAGGGACCACTATCCTGTAGCAGACACAAGAGGCCATTACTGTGGTGCTGAAAAAGGCTAAAATGTTATAAGACAGAGGGGGCATCTCTCTGAGGAGTCAGGGGAAAGTGAAGAAGGTATATTCCGTCCCCTGATAGTGAAAGGAGCCAGTAGTCGGTACCTATAGAGGGAGAGGTCAGTTGCTGAGGAGAGCAATAAGGAAAGACCCCGTAGTTAGCAGAACTGTGGAAAACACTATCAAACTCTACAAATTTTGATAAGCAGCATAGGAAAATAAAAGAAGAAACTTTAAAAAAGCAGAAAATAATGAGCATCAACACAAAATCAAACTAGTCCTCAGGTTTTAGGAATTCCTCTCTAAGAAACGAAATCCCAGAGAGGAAACAAGGAACAGATTAACACAATGGTCTGAGCAGTATATCACCACACTCAACAAAGCAAGGGATAGTATGGACACATTTTCAAAGGAGACAAAGAAGAAAATGGAGCGAAGACAACACTATGACTGCATGGGAGGTTCCTGATAAGGTGAATTTTCAAAGGACATGTTCAAAAGATGAAAGCGGGGATGCCAGAGAAAGGAAAAAACCAAGAGCCAGGAAGCTGTAAAATTGTCAGGAAGGCAAAAATTCAGAATAAGCCAATTGCTAATAGAGAATGCCCAGGATAAAAAAAAGGGGCGGAGGGGTGGCTTTTTAGTAATGTCTGGAACATAAGGAAGACCAGGTGTTAAGAGGTGACAGAATGAATAGAACTACTTGACTCCCACTCTGCTTCAACTTTTTTTGCCAAGGAGAAAGATTTTCAAACTGTTCATGGTAGAACAAGCACTGTTATGTGAGAGCTGATGCTTCATATGCGGGAACTGATGCTTGGTACAGCTGGAGAGGACTCCTTCGTCCTTTAAAGGTGTCCCAACTCCAGGCCCAGGTGCGATCACAGACCTCCCGGGGGATCTGGGAATCATGGAAACTGGGAAAGGGGCTGATAGACGAATGTTATTCTGATTTGTATAGGAAGAGAGGATAAGAGAAGGGGAGGCAAAATCTGTGATTTGGTTATTGAACAGTTTGTGAGCACTTAGAAAATAATGAACTACAGTTAGCATGGGATCTCAAGGGCTGCTTCCAGAAATTCACTGTGGGCATCAGGCATCCTGACTTTTACTAGAGGGTTGGCAGAATGGATATGGTGGTGAGTGCACGGTGGTTGTTTCGTGGCTTTACAGAAGGTTAAAAAGCAGAACACCAAGGCTACTGATTAATTACTTGCTATATAAACAGGAGAGAGTCTTTAGGGCTATACCCAAGGAATGATGGCTTAC
>NW_011889246.1:944372-960728 GCF_000151845.1 Pteropus vampyrus
TATGTGGACTGTCTAGGTGAAAACAACGTGAATCTTATGCAACTCTGGATGTCAGGACTGAGAGGACCAGGCAGACCCTACCAAACAGGCAGGTTCCGGCTGATTTCAGAAAGCCATTCTCAGACGGGCTGTTCCCACAGGGATGCTGCTCCTTGCTGCAGCAATGAGATCTGGATCTTAGACACACTCAGGCAGAAGCTGGGTGGCTGACAGTCAGGGATACAGGAGGTTAAGCAAAATCACTCTTAAGGTCTATTCAGATCCTAGTATTCTATGATTTTAGAAGATAAAATAACCTGGAATATGTTTAAGCTGCAGCATTTAGAAGTAAAGCTTTGTTTATCCACTGTGGTGGAGTCAGTAGGTTTGCTATATAGCCTCGGCCTTCCTAAATCAACATCAAGGGTAATTATGATTAGGGGAAAAAAAAAAAAAAACCTAAATGAGTTAGAGAAAACAACTGAATTTTATTCAACCGTATATATTTGGAGATAGATTTAGCTTGAGAGTATAGGAACCAAGCACAAGGCTTTCATTATACCTTTATTGTGCTGTATTCTCGGGGAGAGGGTGGAGGAAGGAGAGGTACACATAAACTATACCTGACCTGGTATCCTCATTAGCCAGCTTAAAAGCGGCCTCTCACTCTATTCAGCGCTATGGTGATCATAATAAAACACAGGCTGTCAGTCTGTGACATGCATTCAGAACACAGGAATATAGAGAACCTGGAAATTACAAAAAGCAAAAGTAGAAAGGATAAAAATGAAAAACTTTTTTTGTACTATGTAAAAAAAGAAAAACCAAAAAAAAAAAAAAAAAAACCAAACCAAAAAAACCCATGACTTCATCCCAGAAAAAGGCAAATGAGACAAACACCAGTTTCATTTTACAAGGGAGACCAGAAGCACGTTTTGAACACCAACAGCATGTGTGGTGCCGTGTGCCAAGATAATGGGAAGGCTCGTCTCCTCTTATGACTCAAAGAGGAGCAGATGGTCTGTGGGAGCTGAAGAAGGACTTTTCCCTCCTCAGTGGCTTGCCTGGGTTTGAAGCCCAACATACATCAGGATGTAAAGCAGGATGAGTCGTCAGGAGAGCAGCTCCCCTTCTCATTCTTATGGGCAACTGTGTAAGACCACTAGCCACAGCTTTGTTTGTGAAAGAAAAAAATTAGAAATTGCCAATATATCCGATGGTTAACAAATGGTTAGACAGTTATGCCGAGATTGGGCACGTTCGGGGTGGTATGGCCATAGACTATAGTTATGAAATGTTCATATTCTGGGATATTCTGCAGCAGTTGAAAATAAAAGACCTACAGTGTTGATAACAGAATAATAGTCAGTATTATATTATTAAGAGAAAAATGGAAGGTACAGGATGGGGTGAAAAAACCTGAAACATATACTTGTGCGTAGATACTTGTACTTGAGGGGCACTTTCTTGGCTATGAATCATCTCTGTGTGGGGTTGTCATGCCACAGACACTATGGAGATGTCCTCCTGGCACCCAGCACTGGAAATGGCCCCTTGGGTTTCATCCAATGCCCTGAGGACACCAGCTGCCTAATACCATAATTTCTTCTTCCAACTTTCCTTTAGGCAATTGCTGGTCAACCCCACTAAGGCTACAGTGCCGTTATGAGATGTTATAAAACATCCATTGATTTCCATCAATCCCTCTCTTTTTAAAAAAGTTGAGATATAATTCACATATCATAAAATGCACCATTTAAAAAATGTACAATCTGGATGTGGTTCCATAGTGTAGCGGTTAGGACATCTGCTTTACACGCAGAAGGTCCTGGGTTTGTGCCCCAGTGGAGCCACGGTCCATGGTCTATGGCCATGCCACCCTGAACAAGCCCAGTGTCCGATTTTGGGAACTAAACAGGGTCGGGCCTGGTTAGTACTTGGAAGGGAGACCACCTAGAAAGACCAGGTGCTGTAGGCATAAAAATAATAAATAATAAAAAAATGTACAATCCAATGACTAATGATAAAAGATGTTAATGAAATAATGAGTACCATCAACAGAAATAATCAAAAGGAGCAAAAATAATTTTTGAATATGTAATTTCTGGGCCTACTAAATAAAGCATAGGGAGAAAACTTTCTCTTATATCATCCCCAAACTCAAAAACTAAATACCTATAAATGTTCAATGATAGTGAAATTCTTAAGTTATAATTATTCTATATTATAAAATTGTATTCAATATTTAAATAAATGAATAATTCTATGTGAAAAAGAAAGAAAGAAGAAAGAAAGAGAGAGAGAGAAAGAGAAAGAAAGAAAAGAAGGAAAGATCTATCAGTGGTTTTTAGTATATTTATAAGGTCGTGTAACCATCACAAGTACCTAATTCCAGAACATCTTCATCACTCCCAAAAGAATCCTCAGACGCATTGGCCGCCACTTCCCATTTTCCCCTCCCCTCAGCCCCTGACAACCATTAATCTACTTCTTGTCTCTATGGATTTGCCTGTTCTGAATATCTGAAGTAAATGGAATCATATAATATGTGGCTTTTTGTGTCTGGCTTCTTTCACCTAGCATAATATTTTCAAGATTTTTCCATTTTTATAGCACACATCAGTACTTCATTCCTTTTATGGCTGATTAATATTCCATTGTATGGACGTAATACATTTATTCATTCATCTGTTGATGGATATTAGAGTTGTTTCCATTTTTTAGCTATTAAGGATAATGTTTCTAGAATATGAATACGCTAATTTGAAAAGATATATGTACCCTTATGTACGTTGTAACATTGTTTACAAAAGCAAAGATATGGAAACAACCTAAGTGTATACGACCGATAAATGGATAAACAAGATGTGGTATATATGAATGCATGTATGAATATGTGTGTGTGAATCTATAATATATATAACGAAATACTGTTATTTGGGACAACATGGATGGATCTTAAGAGTATCATGCTAAGTGAAATAAGTCAGCTGGAAAAGGACAAAAACCATATGATTTCACTCACATGTGAAATATAAAACAAAAAAGTAACAAACGAAGAAACAAAATAAAACAATAACAGACTCATAGATACAACAGAATGGTGGTTACCAGAGGGGCAGGGGGTGAGCAAAATGGGTAAAAGGAGTAAAATATATGGTAACTGAGGAAAACTAGATTTTTGATGGAGAGCACATAATAGAGTATACAGATATCAAATTAGAATGTTATACATCTCAATTTACATAATGTATTAACCAATGTTAGTTACCTCAAAAAGTTAATTAAAAAAGGAAGAAAAAAGAACAATGCTTTTATGAACACCTGAATACATGCTGTTGTATGAATTCACATTTTCATTTCTCTTGGGTATATACCTAGGAGTGGAATTGTTGGGTTGTATGATAACTATGTTTAGCCTTCTGAGGATCTGCCAGGTTGCTTTCTAAAGGTGCTGTACCATTTTTACATTCCCATCAACAGTGTAGGAGGGTTCTAATTTCTCTAAATCCTCATTAACACTTGTTCTTGGCTGTCTTTTTCATTATAGTTATCCTAGCAGGTATGAAGTGGTATCTTACTGAGATTTTGATTGGCATTTCCTTGATGGCTAATAATGTCAATCATTTTTGTGTGTGCTTATTGGCCATTTGCACATATATTTTCTTGAGAAATGTCTATTTAGATCCTTTGTCCATTTTTAAATTTTATTGCCTTTTTATGGTTGAGTTATAAGAGTTCTTTATATATCCTGGATACGATTCCCTCAGATATATTTTTGCTCATTCTGTGGGTTGTCTTTTCACTTTCTTGGTGGAGTCTTTTGAAACACAAGTTTTAATTTTGATGAAGTCCGACTCATTGGTCTCCCCTCTTTGGTTGCCTGTGCTTTAGGTATTCTATCTAAGAAAATGCTGCCTAATCCAAGATCATGATGATTTATACCTATGGGTTTTTTCCCTAATAGTTCTATAGTTTCAGCTCTTACATTTAGGTCTTTGATCCATGTTGAGTTAATTTTTGTATGTGGTATGAAGCAGAAGGTCTAACTTCATTCTTCTACATGTGGATATCCAGCCATCCCATGATCATTTGTTGAAAAGACTATTCCTTCTCCCATTGAATGGCTCTGGCACCTTTGTCAAAACCAACTGATCATAAATGAGAGGGTTTGTTTCTAGACTCTCAGTTTTATTCTATTGACCTATATTTCTGTCCTTATGCCAGTATCACATTGTCTTTGTAGTTAAGTATTGAAATCGAGAAGTGTGAATCCTCAAACTTTGCTGTTTTTCAAGATTGTTTTGGCTATTCAGGGTCTCTTGAATTTTTGTATGAATTTTAGGATCAGCTTGTCCATTTTTGCAACAACAAAAAAGGCAGCTGAAATTGTAACACGGATTACAGTGGATTCATAGATCAGTTTAGGGAGTATTGCCATTTTAACAATTTTAAGTCTCCTAATTTACGAAGATAGATGTCTTGCCATTTAATTCTTTAACTTCCTTCAACAATGTTTTATAGTGTCCAGTACATGTATTGCACTTCTTTTCTTACTTAAACCTCTGATTTGAAAGGAGGAAGAGCCCTTAGAAAACTGGATTTTCACATGTTAGAAGGTTATTCTTCTTTCATGTCTTTACAGCAGGTACAGACAAGAACTTGTAACAGTTTTTGTCAGCTATTCTGGGTAAAAACCATTGGCCAAAACATAGACTAAATGGGGTGGTGAGGCTGGGTTGGGGTGGGGTAAGCGAGTACTTTGTAGAACAAAGTCAGTTTAGGATTACATGAGAAAGCACTCACTCTCTGGGTGTTTTTCTGAATGGGAAACTAACACTAATTAGCCAAGAATAAAATATACAGAGTGCTAGGATTGGCTGAGTGCATGTGATATCCTTAGAGGATGGGCAACATGAGAGGGAACTATTATAGATTGGTTTATGAATTATTTTTTAGGAAAATATTTCATAGGCAAATAGTGTTATAGTGAATCAGTACCACACAGGGCAGCAATACACAAAAAATATACATATATACTCATAAAATAAAATTTATTTCCAGAAAGGTTCACAAGAAAATGCTAGCAGTGATTATTTTAGGGCGAGGACTATAGTGATGGAGATAGAATTTTATACCTTTCTAAACTGTTGAATTTTCCTGTTATGTACTTTAATTTTTTCAAAAAATCATGGTTAACTAAGCAGTGATTATAAACTACTTTGTTCCTTGTTTATGTTGTTCTATATTTTAAAAAAACCTATCAAATGTTATTGCAAAATTGAAACATCCTGTATAGTAAGTATGTAATTAGGGGCCTATAGAGGAGAATTCTATCCCTCCCTTGGAAATACCTGAGTGATGAGTAACCAGGGAATGATCTAGAAAAATGAATAGGGAGGGTTACTTGAGTTCAACTATTCAGGACATGTCAGTCGTCTTTGCTGGGTAAAAGAAGTGCAAGCTGAGGGTGTCCCTCCAACAGGAAACAGGAACTGAGTGGGGAGCTCAGAGGGGTGGAGCTGGCCTTTCAAAAAGGAAAAGGCAGAGGCGGTTTCTGGCTGGCTGAAAGCCTTACCATTTTTCAGAAAACGCTGGCATAGGTATAGCACCCTCTTGTCACGAAAGGGGAGAAATGGTCTACACAGCTAGCTGGTTAGCGTGTGTGATTCAAATAAAGAAAACTGGACAGGAAGAAGGTGGAGGGAATCCCAGGCCTGAGGAATGGAGGATGGAGGGCCGGAATTCCAAGAGACAGATGTAGAGACTTTAAAAACTGTACAGGCCAGTGCTGGTGGTCTGAGCTTGGGTAAGAACTCTTAAAGGCCACAGAGGCAAGAACTTTTTTCTTCTCAGGGTCAGAGTCTGCACAGAAGCCAAGGGAGCTGTACAGAGCAGAGCCAGAGGGGACACCAGAATGGCCCTTACGTAGAGATTAGACCAGAAGTTGGGAGAGTATGAGAATCCTATTTATCTTAGAAATGTTGCTAATTTAATTTATTACCTCGAGCTATTAGTTTGAACATCTTTAACATTCAGATTTATTTTAGTTTTTTGCTTTTAATCCCATCCTTTT
Organism: Pteropus vampyrus; assembly: GCF_000151845.1. Taxonomy (NCBI): domain Eukaryota; kingdom Metazoa; phylum Chordata; class Mammalia; order Chiroptera; family Pteropodidae; genus Pteropus; species Pteropus vampyrus. Next base: position 950,428 of record NW_011889246.1, read on the forward strand.
CACTTGTAACCAAGTATCCTTGTACTTTTTGTTTTTTTAATGTCATCTTCATTTCTTGGTAAAATTAACTTTGTGAACCCTCCAACCAATCGTTAGTCATGAGGAAAGGCAGGTGTTTCCAGGCCCCGGATGGTAGAGACAGGGATAGGAATGCCCTTTGTAGTTGCCAAGAGAAGGTGGCATAAGTGAGAGAAATGACTGGCCCAGCTCAGAGCCTTGGGAATGAGGCAGAATGAGAAAAGCAGAATAAGCTAGGCGGGAGAGTGGGGCTGGCTGTGAGGCTGCATGCACCCTTGTGTCCTTGTGTTACTTCTTGGGCAACCATTTACCAAATGCCAGAGAGTCTAGATGATAGTATCCCACACATTTTAAGTATTTACTCTAGATTGAACAATAGGGAATTGACAATGTTCAGCCATTTTAGATGCACCAAAATGGCAATTTCCTACGATTCAATCTAATACAAGTGTTCTAAACGACTTGCACGTTTTCATCACCTGTATTCCTCACACTCGCCTATCAGGTAGAATTATTTTACAGAGACGAGACTAAGGCTCAACGTGGTCGTGAAACCCTCTCAAGGTTATACAGTCTATAGTAGAGTCATAACTGGACTCAAGCCCAGACAACTGGGCTCTTAGGCTTACTCCCACAAACCCTATACTACTTTCCTGGGTTGAGACCGAAGACTGACAAGCTCTGGAGAGAGTTCAGGCCTGCATCCTCAGATGATGTTTCTCTAAAATGAGGCAGAATCGATCAGGCCTTGGCCAAGAAAAAATTGGGATTGTGTTTCACTTTGTTCAAAGTCATAACAAATTTCACAAAGCTTACATATTCAACCAGTTCCTTTGGTGGGTCAGTCTTTACCTGCAGGCAGGGATAGCTTTACATCACATTATTAGAAGCCTTCTCTGAAGATGTATTGGCATTTCAATCAGTTTTGAATAGCCCCACATGAGCGACTCCCTCAGTCAGAGCCTTAGGCCAACAAAGAAAGAGGATCCCCAGCTCTTCTTAATTCAGGCCTGTGTTCCTGTAACAGCCACCTAATTCTATCTGGCCTCTAGACTGTGTCTCTCTGATCATGTGTCAACCCGACGTCTGGGTGATCTTCCCAGAACTCCATTTTTATTGTGTCATTCTTGGAACTGAAAATAGCTCCCCATTGCCTGGACAGTCCCATGCACTCTTGAATTCAGCAGCTAAGGAACTCCAGCATTTACTCCAGCCTGTCCTTCCCTGGTCCACCTTCGGTCTCACAGGTTCTTAATGGCTATCCTCTCCAGTAAACCCGTTCTCATTTAATGCTCCTTTCCACAATCAATCAAGGAGCTACGTTGGAGGTGAGGGGAAGCTTTTAGAAGGTTGTAAGCTAGGAGGTGGTAGAACCATAAGGTGTTTTAAGTAGGGCTCCCTAATGGAAGTGAGGAAGATAGATTTGATGGGGCAAGACTAGAGGCAGAAAAAACAATTCAGAGGCTGTTGGATTGGTGCGCACAAGCCATTAAGTTCTAAACAGAGAGACAGTGGTGTTAGGGGTTGAGAAATGAGAAATACTTATGAAGTGAGTTCAGAGTGATAGCTCAAGCCCTCTCAGGAGAAAAGAGAAGGAGAGGGAGGAGCTGGAAGGCTCCCAGGTTTCCATCTATGAGTTCGACACTAAAGGATGTTAGCAGTTGGGGTGGAGAGAGGGGACTGCCAGTGTGAGATGCCTATACGGCGGCCAAGAAGAGATGATGTCAAATGGGCTGTTAAGCGTTCACATTTGATCTTTAAAAGAGCTGGGCGGGGTTGGCCTGGAGACTTGGGAGCCTCCAGCACAGACAGGAGGTGTGGCCAGCAGTGCCCGTGCCCAGCTCACATCCGTGGGGCTTTTATCATCTGTATGCACATCAGCTTTCGGCTCTCAGGTTGCCTGAGCCTGTTTTGCCTGTGAACTTGAGAGCAGGAAGTACTTGGGAACGTATATCTCTCCAGGCAACGACCACAGGGGCAGGGGTATACATGCTCTGGGCCTCTTGCCCCTGATGGGGACAACTCTGAGGCTGACCCACACTGCCTCCAGAGCAATCCTGTGTGAACTGACTCAACACCATGGCACCCCAGCTTGGTCTCCTCTCCTTATTTCTACTTCCCCTTCTGTTCCCTCACACACACCCGGACTTCCTAATAATCCCTTTCACATGAATCTTGTCTGAGGGTCTGCTTCTGGGAAACCCTAGCTAAGACAGGTGGTATAAATGAAACCACTCCAAGAGAGGGGAGCCTCCTGGGGACACCAACTCTGGAGAAGCAGGCAAACAAAGAGCAGACTGTGAAGGAGCTGAAGGAACAATGGCAGAGGGGGACAAGGAGAACTAGAAGAGGGGTTGCCATGAAAGCCAGGTGACAGAAATTCCCAGAAAGCAAGAGCTATCAATGGTACCACACAAAGCAGTGGAGTCCCATACAACAGTAATTGAAATATGTTTATAGAATCTGGTGATCATGGGGCACAATGACCTTAGGAAAAAACAGTTTCCCTACACTTATGACCCTGATTCCTGGTCCAAAGCGATGAGAGCATCATTCCCCCTTGGTGTATGGCCCTCTCTTCCCTCTTCCTCATGGGCACAGGGTTTTAAATATGTTTTTTATTTTTCTATTTTTTTTTCCTTATTCTCGGATCTGTGTTAAGGCACACTCACAGAAATTAGTTCCACATCTGAAATCAGAAATGTATCTTTAACTGTATTAAGACTGACAAGTTGGCACTCTGGCATCTGAGAGGTGAGAATAGATGTGGATGCTGATGCATTTATATAATTGAAGGGAGAACAGGCTGATGGCCTCAGTTTTCCGTGTGGGGCAGGAAGCAAAAGAGAAAGAGAGATTGGAGAAGGTCTGGAATAAACGCCAAAGGCAATGGAAAGGGGGGTTGTCCAAGGAGGAGTGAAAAGGTTTACTGGGTCCAGGGGCCCAGTGGAGACTGAAGTAAGGCCCTGGGGAGCTCTCAGCCCCAGGCTGGAGGAGCAGTGGAGAAGACTGTGCTAGAGGTGGGGGTGTGACAGCAACAAGGGACTTTTGAAGGAGAAGAGCTTTCCCTGAGGCAGACTCACGTGGCTGCCAGTGGACACCTGCGTCTGGGGAAAGATTGCCATGTTACTTAAGGATTAGAAATAAAAATTTTGAGAAAAACTTTAGAGGTGAAAACTTCATGCATTTTAGAGAAGGTTTACACATGGGCTTTTAACTTTAAAAGTCTTACTGATTTAAATGGAACATACAGTGCTTAGGCGTGGTGCACCTCACAGAACTTGTGGTACACACATTTCATTTTGGCTATGGACTGAGTTACATATTTAGGGTTTTTTCCTTATTATTATAGATGTCTTTGTGCCCAGGGGGATGAGGCATTCATGAGGAAGGTAGGAAAAGAAGTCTGCATGTCTCTAGAATTGTATCGACTGTGGAGGTGGCAGCTAGGAGAAAAAGCCACTTCAGGCTTGTCAGAGTCTCCTCAACGTGATATATTTTGATGTTTTTCTCAGCACGAGCTTGACTTTAACAATGAATCCAGAAAAAAAGGGGGCGTGGTAATAAATCATAAACAATGAAAACCAATGGAGATTTCTTCTGACCCCGACTCTGCAGCTCTTCCATTTCCACCAACCCCTCAGAATATCTAACTAAATGCACTTAGAGAGAAAATGCGGGAATCTAGCTGTGCCCCAGAGACAAAGGCACCAGAGCCTTTTGGAAGCCCCCCAGCCTCTTCCTTGGCAGGAGTCAGTACCGCAGCACTGCTCAAAAGGAAAGTTTTTAGGCTGGGAGGTGAGGGATGACAGGAGAAAGTGAAGAGGTGGTGGCCAGGCAGGACAGAGTAGAACAGCATCAAGAGCAGGCTTCACCTGGCACACAGAGCTGCCTAGGGCTGGGAGCAGTGAGGAAGAATCCGGAGAGAGCCGCTGGGGTCTGTCTACGGGAAAGGCAGCTTTAATAATTAACAAATGAGAAAACGGACGGAGTCAGTAATATGACCCCCAGCCTTTCGAAACTCTGAGCAAATGGCCTCAACAGCCTGCAGCCACGTTACAGGCTGCCCAGCAGAGGAAAGCTGAGAAGACTGGGAGAACATGAAGAACGGTTGTAACCAAAGAAAACTTACAACCACGTCGATCTAAGACATATTTGATGAGAGCCATGATTCAACACGGACTGCATGGAAGGCACAAATGGAAAACCAGTTCTTATAAATTACGGAAATTAGTAAGTCAGAGCCAAACAAAATTTTAGTTGTTTTCGTCTCAGCTTGTTAATACTCCCGTATCTATAATCAATACAATGTTGAGTTTTCTTTTTTTCCAATGTCTACTGAAAAAATTAGGCACACGCTCTCAAAATCGGGCACAAAGCTGCCTGGTCCAAGGTTACTTTTTTACTCCGACCTTTATGTCCTTCCTCAGTTCAAGATACACAGAGTATTTTTATTTTAATGCAACTAAATGTGATATTGACTCCCTTGAAGGTAGGAAGATAGTGAAGGGGAAAGAGGGTAGTTTCAACCCCCCGCTCTGCTCTCTATCAGCTGCACGATGTTGGACACTTTATAGTCTTTCTGAGCCTTGAGACATCTCAGTGAAAATGTTAAATAGTCAGCAGGAGAGGTAGAGCAGGACTGGCTCATGAAGCAGAAGGAAATCAAAGAGAGTGTGGGACACAGAAGCCAAGAGAAGAAAGTGTTGTTAAAAGGGAGTGGTCACCCATGTTGAAAGCGGCTGCAAAGATGGGTAAAAAGTTTCCACTGCATCTGGCAAAGTGAAGAAATTATTCAGACACAAACCAAGACATCTAAATTGTTCTTGGTCCATTATTTCAAGACCAGGGTGTATGTGAAAAGAAAAAAAAAAAGATAGCATCTTCGATCACTGTATTGTTTTAAGAGACTTCTTTCCTAAGGTCTTAACTTGCATATTAAAACAAAACAAAATCTGAGAATAAATTTTTACAACCCTGGTTCCTCTTTTCACTTTCAGTAATTTCTAGGTTCTCTGTGCCCACTTAAGGGAAAATGCGAGAGAGATGGGAGTAAACTAAACCTAGACTATATAATTCGGGGCAGGTTAAGAAAAATTTCCGCTTCATCGTAAGCACATCTGAAAACAATATTTTCTGTAGTGATGTGCAACAAGTCTTTTAAATGCAGTTATTTCATAGTTAGCCTGAATTTAGGCAAATATAATTTCTGAATACTAACACAAAGAAAAACAAATGCCATCATTAGTCTTCTAGCACACAGATCTAATAACGATATATTCTTTCTCGTGACTCCATACACACAGGAAAAGCTGTTGGCCCCCAGCGGCTGAGTTGACCAAGCCCCGTGGAGTTAACAGATCAGGCTCTCCTCACCTGTGTAGACTTTCCAGTGTGCAGGCTGACTGCTTATAAAGTGGAAACACATTTCATCAACGTATGTTAATTATTATGCTTCTACTCCACCGAAGGATGATGGTCATGCAGAACTGGAGGCACCGGAGGAACTTAAGAGATTTGGAAAATGGAGAACCCGAGTCTCGACAGGTGACAGAATAGGCACAGTTATACAGCTCCCACATAAGCATGTGCCTGCATCGGCCACCCTAAAACAAATGTCTCTGACCTTCACCTGCCCCCCGCCAAACGCAAATTCCCTCACAGAGTCCACATTCACCATCTCTACTTCCTGACCACTCATTCACTCTTCTACCCACTTCAATCTGGCTTCCTCCTTCACCACTCATGAATAAATGCATGCATGTCAAGGTCACAACATCTTTATGTGGTCCAACCCAAAGGTCACTTCTCGCCCTCCCTTTTACACACTCCTCAGTAGCATCCAACATCCTACTCCCACCTTCTTGACTTTCCTTCCTGGCTTCCATGAGCCCCGGGGTCCGGTTTTTCTCTATACTGATTTCCCCAGCTCCTCTGCTGACTCCTCTCCACCTCTTCTCTCACTTTCCTCTCTCCCTGGTGATTTCAATGTGCTCAGAATTTTAAGTATTTATAGGTCAAATGTTCCAAGCTTTCCAATGAGCGCCTGATTTATAGATCCCACTGAGTTCTCAATACTGAATAGCTATTTGACATCTCCAACTTAATGCATGCAAAACTGGAATCTTTATTTTTCCCTCCAAAGCCTGCTCCTCTCAAAGTCTGTGCTATCTCACTAACTACCCAGCCGCTCAAGTCCAAAGCCTAGAAATCATTCTGGACACTCTCATTTCCCTCTTCTCCACATTCAATCGACCAAAGATCTGCCAGTTCCACATCTCAAATAGGTCTGCTTCTTGAGTCTGTCACTGCTACTACCAGGACCTCTTTAATGGATGACTGCAATATTCCAACACTTCTGCTTGCTTTCAGTGTGCTGCCTGCGGTCTATCTCACACAGCAGCCAGAGCAGCACTGCAAAACTATAAGACAGACCAAAAGCCTTTTCTGCTGAAGGCCCTGGGGCATCTTCCATTGCACTTGGAGTAAGGCTTGAGGACCTGGATCCTGCCTGGCTCCTGCCTGCTCTCCCCACCCTTCTAGCCACCCTGCCCTTTCTGTTGCTCCCTCCGCATGTGCAAGCCAAGCTCTTTCCTGCCTTGGGGCCTCCGTGCTCCTCTGAAAGGCATTCCCCAACCTCCTCACTATAAATCACTGTGTCTTCTTCACACTTCTCACCACCTGTAACTAGCTATACACGCAAAAGGGTCTCCGCTAAGTGGAAGCTTTGTGAGAGCAGGGCCCCTGTGCGTGTGGGTTGCGAATGTAGCCGTCTCACTAGCTGAGCGAACAAATGCAAGAACATTGGCATTGGGTGGGGACTGCAGGGCTCCAGGCTCTGGCTCTCCTGAACAATAGATGAATCAGCGCTGATGCCAGCAGTTAGCATGTGAGTGGGGACTTCTCTGTGGGAAGAGAGGCCAGCCCATGCTGCAGTGCTGCACAAAAGCACCAGCCAGCCTCCGGTTCGGGTCAGGCTCAGCAGTTCCCTCAGACGTGGACCTCAATGGGCAGTTACTGAGGAGTGGGGGGCATTTAGTTAAAAACAGCGACAACACAGAACCGTTTCAGGCAGGCTTCTCCTCAGGAGATGAACTAGACTTCAAGGCTGCTATCTAAAGTGGAGATGATTCCTGGATGGCTGCCTTCCCACCTGTCTGATTGTGGATTCCAAAGACTTGGCTATAGTCGAAAGGGGGCAGGATGAGAGCTTCTGTTGCCACAGCAACCGCAGTGCTCCTGGGGCCTAGGCTCGAGGTTTCAGATAAACAACTATTCAGAGAAGTGAAGAAAACGAGCAAAGCAGAGAGGGACAAAAATGGAAAAACGGCAAGAAGTAATCCCACAAGTGCTGCAAGATACACTCTGAAAACAAAGTGCAGGAGCTGGGAGCAGAACCCTCCCACAGGAGTGGCCTCCTGCTGGGACTTATCCGGAACAAAAGGCCCCATGACACAAACATCTGTTACTACTAAACACTTAGAAATCAATATTTTCCTAAAGGTTTTTTTTTTTTTCCTTTTGGCTTTCCTTTTACTGTCTGCCAGGCTACCAAACCCAACCTTCTCCCAGACCCACAGCCACCACATGGAGTGACTATTAGAACTTCAAAAGAATCTGGTCCCAGAAATGGCCTTGTGCTAGTTTTTTCCTGAACAGAGACACCAGGAAAATGTCAGAAGGCAAATCCAAACCCACACCCTGAAAGACTTAAAACCTAACAATAATGTCCCTGGGAGGATGAGTAACCTAGTCCAATTTAATTTAAAAAGGAAACACGGCAGATCTAATAGATGGCTCGGACGTTTCCAGCAAGGAAGGAGATGTGGGAGGAAGAGTAGAGGAGGTAAAGGGGTCGCGGGGAGCTTTACCTCAACACCTGCATCTCCTCCGGGGAGTTCCGTACCTCGTCCTGGAGGCGACGCCAGCGCAAGACAGCCCGCAGCTCCTGCTGCTCCTGGGCCTCGCTGGGGGCCAGCTGTTTGGGCCACAACACATAAACACACACATGCACAAAACACGGTCACTGTTGTCCTCCTGCAAGGTCAGAGCCTACGACGGAGCAGCTGGCTTTGTTTCAAGGAGGATGGCACAGACCGCTTCCCCGTTGCACCTTGCGCTCCATCAGAAAAGTCGGGGAGCCAAAGGGGCCTCTTAGGTCCTCAAACGAAGAACCAGCTGCTCACTCTTGCTGCCTGTTTGGGAGGTGCCCCCTGGTCCCAGAACCAACCCCCACCCCCTGAAGAGAGCAGGCTTCCCTAGGGGGCCATTTCCACTCTGATTCCATCCAGCCCTTTCCTGCTTTGTCTTTCTGCACAGGGCGAGGAAGGTCTCTCCATTTGCCTCCTATTTTCCCAGCGCTCAGTTTTGTTAAAGGCTGTTTACAGTGGAGCCTGCTAATGCAACCCAGATGATTCTGTTTGCATATAACCAGAAACAGTGTACTGCCTGGGCTCACTCTGTGGGAGGGAGAAGGCCACTGCACCCAGCCCTACTGGTCAGAATCAGCCGCTGTCACTAGATGTGCTCACCAAGCCCCATGGCTATAACCTCCTTAAGGCAGGGCAGCCGGACATCCACTGGGGATGGAGATGTTAGTAGATTATCTAGAGGCATTTCTTGAAATTAAAGATTTCTAATAGTTCATTCAACAGATATTTACCAAGTCTCTGCTTGGCCCTGAGGACATTATGAACACAGCCCCTACCCCATGGGGTCTGGGTGGGGGCGGAACCGGAGGAGGGGGGAGATAAGAACACTGACATCAGAGTTCCGTGATGATAGAGGTGAAAGACCAATGAAGGTGGTCAGAAAGCTTTCCTGAGAAGGTGGCAGGGTCTAAGCTGGTCACCAGGGAAAGCAGGCGCCAGCCAAGGGAGGAGAAATTTCAAGAAGAGGGAAATCATGTGCAAGGCTCAGGAGGCCTGGAAAGAGCATGACGTGTTTAGAGAATGGCAAGGGATGTGGTCAGGCGAGGAGCAGGTTGCCATCCGGAGAGGGACAGAGATGCCGAAAAGCGAGCAGAGGCCAGCTGATCAACAGACTTGTGTTATGAAATGAGTTATGCCCCCTCCAAATTCATAAGTTGAAGTTCTACCCCCCAAAATGTGACTGTTGTAAATGGGGCCTTGAAGGAGGTAATTAAGGGTAGGAAGGTCATCGGGGAGGGGTCCTAACCCAACAGGACTGGTGTCCTTATAAGAAGAGGTAAGAGATACCAGAGTAGTCTCTCCACATGTGCACAGAGGAGAGGCCATGTGAAGACACAGTGAGAAGGTGGTCATCACCAAGCCAGGGAAGAGAGAAACCAAGCCTGTCAGCACCTTGATGTTGGACTTCTAGCCTTCAGAACTGTGAGAAAACAAATGTCTGTTTAAGCCTCCCAGTCTGTGGTATTTTGTTATGGCAGCCCGAACTGATTAAGACACCCGTGAAAGACTTTAGACTTTATCCATATTGATGACAAGTTATACGACTCAATCTTGCAACTAACTCAATTCACATCTCCCTACAGAATGCAATTGTGAGCAGAATGCTGATCTCCATCTCCTTATTCAATGATTTCTCACTCCCCCAACTCTGCCATGTTTGTTTATGCTCCATGCTGTAGAGTGACCAATGTGCCCTCACGTCCTCCTCACTGAGGGAGCCTGTGACTGATCAGGAGGGTGCCATTAGGTGGCTCACCCTTATCTGCCCAAAGAGTGCTTCTCTCTTGCCTGGAAAGTCTGCGGGCACTTTTCAGGGACCAGCAGCAGCTGAGTCTCACTCGTTCTTCAAGGAAGGGTTCTGAGAGATGGACATGCTCTGGGAATACTTCCAAACTTTGTGCTGGTTCTAGAACTGCCACTTTGCCTCAAGAGTGTTCGTGTTTTCACATACTGAAGAATTACTGCATGCGCCTTGAAGGATGATGAGCCAGGCTGTCCCCTGGTGCCAGGTTAGGAGAAAAGGAGGGATAGAGAAACCTCAGCTCCTACTTTCCCTTTGAGTCCATGTCAGAAGTCGCCTTCTCCATTAATACTTTCTTGATCTTCTCAGACTTGGCCTCTCCTAACTTTGAACTTGTACAACATTTGATGTTTCCCTTTCTTCTAACTTATTTTCTTCTTCTTGCCACTGTGTGTTTTTCTCATATCTGCGATTAAACTATGACCTCTTTCAGAGCAGGGCTGTCTTTCTTATTCACCCTTCTATCCCTACAGATCTAGCACAAAATGGACATACGGAAGGTTTTCAGCTGTCAGAGGCAACAAGGCCAGCTTTGTTCCTCTGTTGGTAGA
>NW_011889246.1:962028-981932 GCF_000151845.1 Pteropus vampyrus
CAACCATAACTACAAAGGAATACTTGAGTAGCCTCAGCATGACCTTTTCTGCAAGTCTTTGCTCAAATGTGCCCTTATCAGAGAGGCCTTCTAAAACAGCACTTCCCCCACCATTCTTTACCTGGCTTCATTTTTCTTCGCAGTACTCATCATCACCTGATGTGCTACAGATGTGTGCCTTTGTCGATTCTCTGTCCTATTCTAGATTGTGAACCCCACAGGGTGCAGGGACTTTTCTCCCTCCCCAGTGAAAAAGGACAATGCTTCATGCATAAGCACTCAGTACACAGCTGTTGAATGAACAAATGACTAGGAATAGTATTTGACTCCAGGGAGTGAAATGCTTAGGGTCACTTTAAACCCACCTGCTGTGCTTTGGCCCAGAACACATCTTCCAAGTGAGTGGCAAACCCTTCACTCAGCCACTCTTCCGTCCAGTCACGGGCCCCGATGGCGAGGCCAAACCAGGAATGAGCAATTTCATGGCAGAGACGGGTCCCGCAGAGATGGCTCCTTCCAGTCAAGGTGCTCTGAGAGAGGAAGACGATGTGTGGGCTGTGGATAATGGGAGAGAAAACACACGGGAGTCTTGTTAGAGCCTGTCCTCTGTGGCTGCCCCATGGGGAGGCGTTCTCAGCCCGGCGAGCCTGTTATTATCATGTGCATGCTAGATCATGACCGATAGGCTGGAAGCTTAGATGCTTTTAGAAATACATAAAGTGGCAGTTTACATTTCTGGCAGCAGTTCAGGTTGCCGTTTCTGCCAAGCAGTTGTCTCCGTCATCAAACAGCTATTACCTGTAATAAGTAACCTGTACCCCAGTTTTACACTGAAGAAATTACAAGGCAATGGAAGCATTTACTTGGAAATCTGGACTGTAAAAGAAGAGCAGGTGTGAGAATGTGAAGCCCATGCTGTCAGGAGATGATCAAAGAAGACCCTTCAGCCAAAAATCCAAGCGGCTTACAAACAAATTGAGAAGTCATGCAGAAGGACAGGAAAAGCCGAGAAGAATGGAACCAAAAATTTTCCACTTCAGACTGGGGCTGGTTCCAGAGTTAACAAACAGGTGCCATGGATGGGTGACTTTCCAAGAGACTCTGATAAAAGTTGAGTTTCTGTAAGGCAAATATTTTCAATACCATCATTTTCTTTCTGTAGATGCTTACACATTCAGAGGGCATAAGAAAACTATACAGAGAGAGAAAAGGAGAGAGAGAGAGAGAGAGAGAGAGAGAGAGAGAGAGAGAGAGAGAGAGAGAGAGAAAGGATTTAACCCACCCAGGTATGCAAATAGCCCCAGGGCTGGCACCAGCTTGGGAGATTTATCTAATCTTATTTTCCATACTTTGTTTTAAAATGCAAAATACCATGATTAGAACTGCACAGATGAAATGGGAGGGAGGGAGGGAGGCAGAAGAGAGAAGAGGCAAACAATGTATTGCCTATGCTTCCTCTTTCGGCTTTTCTCATTATCCAGGACTTGTTTACAGTCTTATTAATGTAGAATTTGCTCTTTAAAAAAAAAAAAAAAATCTCTCCTCTATCAATTGAACAGAAACAGTTGTGAAACCTTCCAAATTAAGAACTGTACACACTGGTTTCTTCCTTCAAAAGCCATTTGTTAGCCATCATGTCAGCTCTGCGCAGGCCAGGACTGCTTGCAGATTTGTCCTCCACCCCCATGGCCACCAGTAGAGAAAACCCCACCTGTATTTCCCTTGCACAACATCACCCATTCAGCTCAGAGAGCCCAACTGAAATCACAGGAGTCGTGTGCCAAAATAGACAGCTTTTATGTGAAATAATAACAGGGCAGACACGCAAATGAAAAAGCGTCTGCCAGGCTCTTGGCAGAGTCCACCAGAAACTCCAGATATTAAAAGTGCATTGGGGGCATATAGGACACAGAATGAAATGCAGCAGGTACCAACAGTAGTTTAGAGCACTAATTCAGGGGTTAAAAAGGAAAAAAGGAAGGAAGGAAGGAAGGAAGGAAGGAAGGAAGGAAGGGAGGGAGGGAGGGAGGGAGGGAAGGAGGGAGGGAACTGAGAGTCATGGGAGCTTACTGAGAAAGTTCGTGGAGAAGACAGACGTGCAACCTGGCATTTTTAAGTAAATGACCCCTTGCTCTGGCATGCGTAGTGCTACAAAGAAAAGCCACAGAAATGTACCAAGTAAATAACATTCCAGACATACTGTTGGCAGCGCTTCATCCTTTTGGCTAAAACAAAACACAAGTAACATCAGGCCTTATAAACAGGCTCAAAGACAAGCCTGCATCAGAAGGGTCTGTGGGCCAGAGACTCAGACGGTGCACCCACCGTAGTTACAGAGACTTTCTAAGGCTGACCCCTCTGCTCCACCCAGGAAGGTTACATACACAAGCTGATGACTGTTCATGAAGAAAAAGCCTGCCCTGTCCTCAGTGACCCACTAGCTGTTTTGTCCCAGTGGGGAAGCCAATTCAAGGCCCATTTATGCAAATATCAAAGTCTGAGAGGGCCTGAAGGAATGTAGAAAAGCAGATGTGTGGGGGGTGGCATTGTGTTTCTCTGCCCTTTAATTTTTCTCCTCTGGCAGTTTGTCCTCTCCAGCAGACCTCCTTCTCAAGCTGCCTGTACTGGGGAGACACCACCCAGGCCCTGGCGCATCTTGCCTGAGTTCCGGACAGGCCCTGACATCCCTGGAATCCCACCTACATTCCCACTTCCCATCCTCAATCCTTTCTTCCTGGCCAGGGATAAATGTATTTCCCATTGTCCTCTGAAAAAGCTTAAACATCCTCCTAGATAGGAAGGAAGGGCGGTTCACTGGGTAAAAATGACCCACCCTATTATCAGTGGAAAACTTCTCTCTGAAAAGCAATTTTCCAGTTGGGAACCAGACCCCAAATCCTCCTACAGTGAAGTTTGTTTTCTAAGGTTGGGTTTTATCTGTGGGGTATTCTGGGGTCATATATCCTTATGAAGGAAATGGCTTCTTTCTTAAAACTAAATTAAAACATGGAGTGAGGTTTTGATAACCTTTTCCAAGGGTTGTTAACAAAATTCTGACATAAAAGAACTAATAGAATTTTCTTTCAAGGAGAATTTCCTCTTTTTCTTTTGACCCTCAAAATCAGAAATTCTCGTGTTAAGTAGAATTTTTAAACTGCTTTTTCTCAAGTTAGTGGAGAAAAATATAATGTTCTTAAATTCAAAGGAGTAATATTAAATATTCCTTTACCAACAGATATTCTACTTTATGTCCACCTTCAAAACAGAATGAATGTTTAGAATTTTCTACTCCTACCTTAACCTTGATTTATAAGTTTCACCCCTGGGCTCCTCACACATTCCTCCTTTCTCAGACTCTTATTCATGATCCTAATCAGCCAGCAGGTCATCAGTCTTCACTCTGACAGGGCCCATTTGAAAACGGTTTTCTTTTTTCTTTTCCTCCCCCTGAAAAGGCCTGTGTCAACTGCCTCTACAAATGCCAAATTGTCGATTCATCATCATTACATGGGATGGAAGATAATTACTTCAACGATATCTTCATCCTAAAAATGTATTTTTTCTTTTTTTAAATCAGTTCATCATTTTTTCCAAGTAAGAGATGGGCAGGGAAGTAATACTTTCAACTCTCAAAACGCACAAGCCCTCTTGCTCGTATTCTCCATAATAAGTTATCTTTCACTACACGTGACAGAGGAGAACAACAGAGGGGCAGAGCAGGGAGACTGTGGGCGAAGAGTGACAGCAGGACACGTGTTCCCATTCTTTCCCAAGAGACCACCAGCAGGGCTGCCTCCCCACAAAGGCCACATGGTATTGCCGCCCTGCCTCTCTGAGATTAAAAATATCATTTCTGGTCTGAAAACAGTTTCTCGAGACTGCCCCTAAAAGCTACCTCCCCACCCAGATTAGAAGCCTGTGCCTGTTAATTTGAAACATGCTTCTAGCAGAGGAGGAAGGAGTGCCTTCATTACTCTCAGGAGCCGGTCCAATCCTCTGGGAGGAATTCAATTTGGAGCGGAAATGGAGAATTTCATCAGATCTTAGGCAGGGGATGGTGTGTGATTTATTTTTGCTTTGTCCAGGGAGATGTGACCAGCGTAAGCCATCTTGCTGCTCAGTATTTACCGGCTCCAGCTCCGCACTGCTACCTCAGCTGGTCAGAGCAGGCTATGGTGGGACCAAAAGGACAGGAAATTGCTTTTGGTTACAGACAAGAAGAGCCTCAGGCCACGCCTCCTAGACTGGAGCAGATCCCAATTCCCCTCAGGGGAAGCAGATTCACTTTTTATACAGATCCCCGGGAGGTGCCTGCTTCCAGGAAACACATTTATATTCATCAAGCCTGAACTTCTTGTGGGTTCAGAGTTTTTCGGTTTCAGTGACACACAGAGCCCAATTTCCCATTATAGAGGGGAAGGAAGAACCAAGAAAGAAGGAAACTGAGGCTCCTTTCCCTCCAAAATCAAACTGGATAGTTTAGAGGGTCTCAGAAGCACATGAAAGCAACTTTTACTTGCATGACTTAATTAGTTGCTAATTTAATTTAATTTGGACAACAGAAAAGCAAACTCACAGTAGCCTGGGGCAATCTGAAAGAGAGGACAAATGTCTCTACCCCTCCCTTAGGTTAAGAACACGTTTCTCTTTCCTTCACAAGGTGTGACATGATATATGCCAGGACTGCAAATCAAATGCTCAGCGCCTGCCTCTTCATCTCTGCAATGAAATCTCTTAGCCCTTCTCTCCTGGATATAGTCTAATATAGGGGATGCATCTGTTGTCCCAAAGGCAAAAGGGTGGCCCGGATGACCTGGCAGGATCCCTGCTGCCCTCTGGCCCTGAGACTGCTCTGTAGGCACTAGTCACCTTCTTTGGCCCCCATCTGGCATCCCGCTGTAGCCACACAGTATAGTCTTGAAACGCAGGCTTAGGAGATGAGGGAATGCTATTTTGGGAGATATGGGACTTTTAGTAGCCTGAGGTGAAACCAGTTCTAAAAACTTGAGAAAAACATACTACATTTGATCAACACAAGGATCTCAGTTTAAGAGAAAAAGATAATGTTAGTCAGTATAAGTTTTCCATTAAAAATTCTGAATAGAAAATAGGCAGTAAAATATCTACTTATTTATATCAATGAATTTTGGGTCCAATTGCTAAATGTGACTACACCAGAGAGTAATAGAGGGAAGCCCCAGAGCAACAATCCAGAGACTCATATTTTCTTAAAGTCTCTTTGCTATGCACTGTATTTTACATACTTAAACTCGTTTAATCTACCCCATGACCTCAGGGGATAGATTTTTATTATTGCAATTTTACAGATGATAAAAATGAGTCAAAGAGAGGTAAATCAAGATCATACAGCTGGCAAGCAATGGAGCCAGTATTTTAACTCAAACAGTCTTGACCCTGAAGCTTATTCTGACCCACTCTGCCCAGGGTCACTGGGTTTAGACCTTTGACTTCCAGGTTCTCATCACTCTATGCCAGCTCAAGCCCAGTGGTGCAATGATCATTGTTCTCCTAGGAGCCACATCTTCAGAGTCCACCCAAAGGAAGCCACCAGCCATACCCTGAGACCTCTGTTCCTTAAATCTACATCATAGCCAGAGCTGTCTTGAGGTTACCAGGCCTTTGAACAGCAAACTTCAGTCTCTTCTGGTAAGAACTCAGATAGGAAAGGGAGGGGGAGGGAGCAAGAAAAGGGTAGTAGCATCTCTATTCCACTGCTGATGCTCCCAAAGTAGCTAAATTCCCAAACACAACACCTGGTTCTTTCTAACTCTGTCCTAAGCCACTGCAAGGAGAAGCCTAGAAAAGCAGGTGACAAGAGTGCTTAGGTCTGTGCCTAGTATATGATTCCAGGAACCCAGGAAAGG
Source organism: Pteropus vampyrus (assembly GCF_000151845.1). Lineage (NCBI taxonomy): Eukaryota > Metazoa > Chordata > Mammalia > Chiroptera > Pteropodidae > Pteropus > Pteropus vampyrus. Next base: position 967,914 of record NW_011889246.1, read on the forward strand.
AAACACACCAGACTGTCTACTGCCTATTGCCTCTCCCTGGCCTTTACTTCCCACCCACTTTTGCTAAAGCCTGATAGTCCTTTATTTATTTATTTTTTTCTAAATAGGCTTTATTTTTTAGAGCAATTTTAGATTCACAGCAAAACTGAACAGAAGGTAGAGAGATATCCTATATATTCCACGCCCCACACATGCACAGGCTCTCCCACTATCAACATCACTTGCCAGAGTGGTACATGTGTTAAAACCGATGTACCCACACTAATGCATCATCACCTGGAGTACATAGTTTACATGAGGGTTCGCTCTCGGTGTTGTGTATTCTATGATCTCAGATCAATACATAATGACATGTATCCACCATTATAGTATCATACAGAGTAGTTTCACTGCCCTGAAAATCCTCTTCCATTCTTTTCAAGAAGAAATGGTTTAAAGCAGGTCACAAACTCAGAGGGCTATAGGAGCCAAGAAGAAAACAAAATGAGGAAAGCAGATAACAAGAAGGGGAATTGGATAATGAGATGAGAGAAGCAGATAAGCTGAGGGAAGCAGACAAGGAGATGAGGAAAGCAGACAAGTTGATGGGGGAAGTAGACAAGTTGATGGGGGAAGTAGACAAGGAGATGGTGGAAGCAGATAATGAGAGGTGTTAAACAGGTGAACCCAGGAAAGCCTGATAAAAGGAAGGAATAAGACAAGATAGGAAGTGGATAACAAGATGAAGGAAGCAGATAGATAAAGAGATTAGGGAAGTGATAACAATATAGGGAAATCGGTAACTATGGAAGGGAAGGAGACAATTAAAAAAAAAAAACCACTATGCTGAAGCAAACAAACTTGTGGACAGGGCTGCAAGTTTATAACCTCTGGTTGAAGCAATGACCTTAGAAGAAGCTTATAGTTTCACTGCACATTAAAGTGTAAGGACCGGTGCTTGCATCCTACAGGCTTCCGCGTGGGTGCTCATGGATGACAGGGAAAGGCTCAAAGGCAGAGCATAGATGACAGTGGGGAGCACGGGGTGTCTCCTAGTGAGGCACAGGGAGGGAAAAGGGGTGCTGGGGACACCAAAACATTCCTGTCAGCTTCATGATTTGTTTAGAGTTGGCCTCGGCCTATTGCTAATGGAAAAAAAAAATCGCACAGCAACAACAAAACACAGAGATCACCTTTGACTCTAGAAAACTGAGACCACCTTTGGCAGAGTGCTTAGCAACGGATATAAGCAGAGCAGTGGGCACTTTACTTCTGCGCCACCAGGAAATTTGTCCATAGACAATACTGTCTAGCCCTCAGACTCGCACACTGGGTAGAGGCAGGGCTAGCACTAAATTATTAGGATTTGGCCACACCTAACTCTGGCCACCCTTCCTGAGGAAGGTGGTAGGGGTAAGTATCTACTGGTTATGCTCATCTAAAAAGCTAAATAAAGCTGCAAGTGGATGTCTCAGGTTTTAAAGCTAAAGAATCAGGGGCAAAAAAAGCATCTGATTGGGTTTTCTAACATGCTATGGACATCTTTCCTTCTGAATCTTAAGGTATGTGTTCAAACTATGGAGTCTCTGGATTCTCATAGAAGAAAACAAAGACATAATATTTTTGAAGTTACTGAACACTCTGGTGTTTTGGACACCAGGGACACACCCACGCTCAAACTCAAACTATATTAATTGTAGTTGAACATGTCTTTTGAATCATCTCTAAATTACTGTACATTTTCTGCAGGATCTGGAGAACTCTTCTGGTAAGTAATTACCAATTAAAACGTGCTGGCAGCCTCCTTTGGAGTGCATGGATGACAAAATATGATTTTCTCCATTCCTTCAACCCCTATTCATGTCTTCCCCAACGAGGGTGTTGTTGTTCCCATAAAAAGAGCTAATAAAATTAGCCTCCACTGTGATACAGGGAAAATCTTTATTTAATAAAATAATCCATTTTGCTTCACTCCCAGAACAGTAATAAAATGGTGCAACTGAGAACCATAATAGCTCATCCAGTTGGTTTTCCCTGTGCGTACAAGCTGTCATTTGTGGTCATGAGGAAGCTTAGAAAGCTGCTTCATTGAGGGACATGCTCGGGCAGCTTGCACCACCCTCAGAAAGAACTGTGTGGTTATGGGTTTTCTCTGGAATAAGAGGGTGTGGAGCTTTGGATCCACAAATCAAGTCTTCCCATGTTCCCTGTCTAAAGAAAATGTGGAGATTTCCCAGAGTACTTGGAATTTAATTGGTGAGGGGACATCAGTCGCTTCCGCCACTGAGAGCAAGCATCCATGTTCTACTCTGGCACTCTGGGAATCTTTAGACACCCAACTCAATCTGAATTTCTGATAAACAACGAATACTTTTTTAGTGTATGTCCAATGCAATATTTGCTAAACCTGGCAAACCTACCTGGGGCTCTTGTTAAAACAGATCACTGGGTCCCCACCTCCAGAGAGTCTAATTCTTAGGCCAGAGTGGCCCCTAAGAATCTGCATTACTATCAAGTTCTCAGAAGAGGCTGAAGTTGCTGGTCTAGGGACCACACTCAGAAAGCCACCCATTTGCACTGTGGTGGCTACACAGCATTAACTTAAAAAAAAAAAAAAAAAGAAAAAAAAAGAAAGAAAGAAAGAAAAAGAAAAAAAGAAAAATCCATTGCCAAAGTCTATAAAGGGGAAGATTTTACCTAGAAATCCAGATTTTCAAATTATACCAAAAATCTGAAAAATTTGGCCATACTAAGCCAACAACCCCATGTAGCAACTGCAGCTGAATAGCAGCTGGCCTTTTAGAGGGGGCTCAGCTCCCCACCTCTCCACCATTCCTTCTTGTCTCCCCACCGCTGGCTGAGTCCACTTGTCATTTATAATCACGTGTGTGCTTCTTTTCCCCCTTCTCTATAGGAGGATTAAGAGAAAAGTTAAAAATTTCTTCCATCCGAGTCTCTATTACAAGTAGGCAGAGAAGACCAAGTGTTTCTTAGAGGATGCTCTGCCCTTGCAGTCATTTATTTTTGCTGCCTGATTCCTTATCGGCACCTGGATTTAACCTCTTGTTTAGTTTTCCTTATGAACAATTCTACTATCAGCCTTGTTTATGGCTATAAAATGGTTTAGTAAACTCCTCTTGTTTCTTGGAGAGGGCAAAGACACAAATTTTGGCCTAGTTTAAGTCAGTCACTGCAAATCCCATATTATTAAGAGTAGAATTAATTAGGTTTATTGTATTTCTGAAATCCAAACACAGTTTCAATTATTACTAGCCACTAATGGCTTATAATGAAGGCAGAGCTTGTTAGCTAAGCAAACAACTGGCAAGTCTGTTTAAAGTGTAAACAGAAGGAAAATTCATGAATTAAATGAATGAATCGTTGATTATTCTCCCTGGGCTGTAAAGGAGCATTCAACTGCCACAATATATATCGCCACCTTTGTTAAAAGGATTAGCCTGCTCCAGTTATCTTTATCCAGTCAGAGATCTTAGTAGTCACTTACAAAGTGAAGGTCTCTCTGAATTTCTTAAAGTACTGGTCTGCATCAATAAGTGCCATTAAGGATAAGTGATCACCTGGCTATTGGGGGTTCATAAATAACAGACCTTTTAGGAACAAAAGCTATATTTCTTAATCTCAAATTGTGATTCCATGAATAGACCAATTCCACATGATTGTGGAGATAAAGGAACAAGATGCTTCACATTTTCCAGGGTGGTCCTAGAAAGTAGGGTACAGATGGTCATTCTCAGAGGTATTCAACTTAACAGCACTTTCCTTTGAAAGGTAATAAACTCACCAGAAACAAAAATAAACAAATAAAAGCTTTTGCTCTCCAGAGTTTCCTGGTTTTAACTAACCTTTCATTTAAAATTACGAGCCCTGCATTTCTTCTCTCCAAGCGGAATGCATCAGGTTTACTGGATATCTATAGTTATATCCTATTTCTCTGGGATGGTTCCCTGATCTGTCATTCTTGGATGTGTTCACCACGAAAATGTGGGGGAGGGTCACAGAAGTCCTCTCCTAAATAATTGTTGCCCACGTCCCCATTCCTGGGTGGTTGCTGTCTTGTGACTTGGAAGGTACTTGGACCCATTTGGAATGTATTCAGCTCCAGGGAACAGAAAAGACAGCTAACGATGGCACACACAGGGAGGAGTTTTCTCTTTCTTGTAACAAGGCCCCTGGAGGAGGGCAGTTGCTGGGCTTGGTTCAGGGACTCAGCAATGTAGTCAGAGCTCTAGGTCCTTCTATCTTCCAACTGTGCCACCCTTACTATGTGTACTCTTGCCCTCATGCTTGCGACCTCATGGTCACAAGTTGGCCACGACAGTTTCAGGCATCACCTTCATGTTCAACACAAAATAAAAGGGGTGCTGTGCCAGCAACTACTATCCTTCTCATCAGGAAAGCACAACTCTTCCTAGAAAGCCCACAGCAGATTTCCGCTCATGGGTTACTCCCGGCTAATACTCCCTTAGCATGGCAAAAAGGACCCGCGGCTTTTTCTGATTCTCTGGTGCAAGAGGGCAGGAAGAAGGGATCTGCTTATGGGTGTTGGGCTCATCAACCCACAGGGCTGGCCACAGCACTCTAGCGCAGTGTTCTTTTTCATAAATAGTAGAGTCATTGCTCGGGTCATCTTTTAGAATTCAAATACTTTGGGAAGGGATAATACACTAAGATAATTCACTAAGATAATTCACTGAAGTGTTAGCAACCTATCACACATTGCTTTTCTAGACAGGAGGCATACTGAACATGGGGACTGTGGGATGAGCAAGTAAAGATACGTCGAGGACACAGTCTACCTATTTCCCAACTTAAACTGATGGTGGCTGGCCTCTGGACTTTCATTTTACCTTCTCACTCTTCATGGAAGACCAAAAACCTATTAAAGCTAAAAGCAGGACTATACATTATGGTGGTTTTTAAGAACTCAGGCTTTGGGAACGGAGCCCTGGGTTTGACTCCTGGCTCTCTCACTTTGCAGCTGCATCACTGTTAGCAGTTTTCGATTGCAGCTGTAACAAATTACCACAAACTTAGTAGCTTAAAACAACACTAGTTTATCATTTTACAGTTTTGCGGGTCAGAAGTCTGACACGGGTCTCACTGGGTGAAAATCTATGCTGTTAGAAGTCAGGTCCTTGTGTGCGCCAGGTGGGAGGTAACTGGAAGGGGGCAACGGCGTCTTCTGGGGTATTGATTGTGTTCTGTTCTTGATCAGGGTGCTGGTTACAGAGATGCATACAGTTTGTGAACATTTGATGAGCTGTGCACTTAAGACATGCATGTACTTTCCTGCACATGTTTTGCTTCCATGAGAAGTTGAAAACAAACACGTAAACAAATATTTTGGGAGGTCTCTATTTTCTCCTTGGAGAAATCAAGGCAAAGATTAAGCCAGAGCCCCATCCATTGGAATAGAAATGAGACCAGAGACTGGGCAGCGTGCCCCACTGTCTTTCAAGTTAAATATACTCAAGGCCAGTTCCCAACGTTAATTACATATATATATATATATTTTAAATCTCTTAAAGAAAAGTTTTGTTTTCATTTGCTTTTGCCATAGAGTCACATTTCTATTGCAAATGAAAGGTACCTTGTATCCTTCAGACACACCTGTAAAAACAGAACTGATACTGTCATATATCCATGTCTGTTTCATTTTCTTTCAGACACAGTGGAAAACATGCCATAATAATAAACCCCTTTTCCATCCTGGGCAGCTGGAAAATTACGTTATGACTGAAATGACATCATTCGGCTACGACACTGAGCCAACAGCTGCTCTGAGAAATCTGGGTGAGGCAGCGACAGCATGAATATGATAGCCACTCGGCAATGAATCCCACCCTTTTTATTAGCAAATGGCTTTTTCATTGCCATGACATTTTGGAAATGAAACCAAGGCAGCTACATCGTCTAAGGCCATTGATCATTCAACATCCCTTACCTCTGAAACTAACCACATTGGACAAAACAGGACAAGAATGGAAGTAGGGGAGAGCTCATTTTAAATAACTAGTTCTAGAGATGGAAGCCCAGGGCAGTGGTGGCTCCCAGGGGATGGTTCGGAGTTCCTTTTGTCTCTGTTAATTGTTTCTAAAGTGATCTCAAGTAGTAGTAGCCATAATGGCACAACTACTAGTAGTAATCGTAATAATAGCAGTAATGAGAATACTATGGTAATATTCTTTGATGTAGTTTATAAATGTTCTGTAACATAATACTCAAGGCAAAACCCGGGATGCTTATTATGCAAAGATAACATCAGGCCAAGGCCCTGACCATCCTCCATCTTTTCAGCTTTTAGGATGACCATATAAAATTGTTGATATTTGACTATTTTCAACCCCCTAAAGTGGGCATCTTCATATGGCTCATCCTGATAGACTGTTCCTCCCTGATCCAAGACCCTTCTCTGCAAAAATGTCAGGAGCTACCACAGGACCTAGGGGAATTCCCATACTTCTCAAGCAGAGGATAATCAGAAATGCCATTGTATCCCACTGTGGAAAAGTGCAGAGGACAGGTCTTGGGTAAATGACACTGAGCTGTCCTCAGGAAGGGCCGGACCGTAGGTCAGTGCCCCCTCTGTGCTTTGCCAGCTCAATGGGAAGCCATGTGCTTGGGTTAGAAGCAGATCTGCAAGTCGTCAGCAAGTCTGCTTCCGCAAGTCTGCTTCAGGGGCTGAAGCAGAAAGACTGGAGGAGCAATCAGCCCCAAGCCTTGAGGGATATAGCGTGGATCTGTAGCTGATGTGCTGTGTGCTGCAAGGCCACCCAAGACTCATATCTGCACCTCTATGCCTGAGAGAACCAGGCTGGGACATCACTGCAGAGAAGCTGGAATCTCAGTGGGGTGACTTCAGCCAACCACCTGTTGCAGATACCTGACCCTTCCACAATGGAATCAACCCCCAGCGGGTTCAGGCATTACACAGTCCCAGGGCCCTGCAGGAGGCAGCATGCTGTTTCATAGCTGCTCTGCACAAGGCGAACATGCATGCCACATTCATTAGCCAGCTGCCAACCTGGGAAAGAGAACGGGTTCATTTTGATGGAGGACTGGAGGTGAGGAGGAAACATGAGAGTGTAGGAAGCATTGTCAAGGAGAAGAAAATTAGTCCATGATAGGGGGAAGATGAGCAACTCTGCGGGAGGGCCATGCGATGCCAAGGCCTGCATAGAATCTGGCTCACAGCAGTTCTGCTGCATCTGTAACAGGCGAGATGCCTTGGGGTGGAGAGATGCGCTAGCACTGAAGTTGGGGAAGGTGTGAGACTGGCTCTGGAATCTCTGGACACTTGATCCAAAAGAGATCTTAGCCGTCCACCCCTCTCTATTCTACATATAGGAAAACAAAGACCCAGAAAGCCAATGTTCCTGTGCCACATGGTGGGAGCTGTCTCTGTGAGGTTGGTTCATGTCAGACCTAAGTCTGCAGGACATTGTATTCAATACTGTGTTACAAAATCCCAGTCACAGCAGTACCAGAGGAACCCCCTCGCTCAGAGATAGAGTGGCAACTGAGGGCAGAAATCAGCATATGCCATCCTCTGTAGCCACATTCACAAAATACTTCTGAGATGGACGTTACAGCACGTACAGCTGCTGATTACTAAGATGTTCACTCTGGTAAGACTCTCACAAAGGGCCACCCTTGAGAGTTTCAATCACATTGGTTTGTTATTGTTATTCACCAGTTTCACGTGGGGGGAAAATAACAACTAACAAGAAAAAGAAAACATTTCTTACTATTTTCTAAGTATAAAAGGTATTATATGTTTCACAGTTGTATAACTGTAGCGGTTTAACTAATTGTTTACGAATTTTCTCTCGTTTCTTCTTTTTTTTTTCTTTTTTTAAGGCTCTGAAAATTCACCTTTAGGTTGAACACATCTGTAGAAAGCAAGCCTGGCACAAAGAAAAACTGGGCTATGCTGGAGTGTTGGTGCAGGTAACCTTAACTACAGTGTTGGCTTTTGCAAATGCTATAATGTATGAAATAAAATATTAATAGCCATTACCTCAGTTCTTCTGAGAACAGACCTGAGTCACAGTTTTCGTGTGGTGTGATTTCCACAAATCCCCCTCACTGTGAACACCGCTCACGTTACCAGGCGATAGAAGCCTCAAAGCAGGCGAGACCAAGCCCAGTGTATGTTTTTATTCCATAATGTCATGAGCAACATTGCTTATTTTGGCGACCAAATTCAGTTCTCCTGAACGGATCACCTACTACATATTTTAATACTAATCACCTAAACATGTACTAGGAGGGTTGGCAAAATTATTTTTAACTACGAAAGGAAAATAGTGGAATAAGATTAATATCTCTGTAATTTATCAGTGGTTAGATTTACAATCACTCGGCTGAACTTTCTGACATTGGAAAGCACCAAAAAGGTAAAACGCTTGCGTTCAAGAATGTATTTTCAATGCCTCATATTTGTGTACTGCAAATAGACATAATTAGATTTTTAAACTTTGCGTGGCGGTGTGAAGTATATCAAGGACATTTAGCTTTCAGGGAGCTTATAGTAGGTCTGGTTTCCCCTTCTGTCTCTCTACTTGTCCACTGTCTTCTTGATAAGCTTAAGTCCTCAGTAGCTTAAAATCCAACTGTTTGACAGTTTTGTGTATGATGATTATACAGCTGAGTTAAATAGTGAATGAAAATCAAGTGCCCACCCTAGTACCTGGCACACAATAAACATGCCACAAATGTTAGTTCCTCCCTCTTACGCTTTCTTAGATTGCTAAGTGCTTTCAAGTCCATGTTTAGAATTGATTCTTCAAATCCCCCATGAGAGAGTATAAAGTGAGCATTCCGCTTTTATTGTCGGGGGGCTGGGAGGGGAATGAGGGCTAATTTACTCCTCCAGACAGGATCTTGGCACAGTCAGAGCTGGACCGAAACTACTTCTCCCGGCCACAGCTTTGTTGCAGGGCTCCTGAGCTAAAGTGCTTCTTTAGGTGGCCTGCCACACTGATGTGTGTTTTTTAAATCTGTGCAATAAAATTTGGTGTGGTTGGAGAGGCGGGGTGGATGGGAACCCACCCACAGGCAAATGACGTCAAAAAGCTAGAGGGAAACATTGGGCTTCTCTGTTCTCAAGAAGCTTCTGCTATGTTAAGCAACCTGAGAAGGAAGCTGACTTTCCAATAAAAAACAGCCGCTTTGGCAGTTGTAGGAGACAGCCTGGGGTCTTACACTTCCCCTCTCAGGAAAAGTGGGGAAAATAATTTCCATAAGTTGGAAAGGACGAAACCTGCAGTTCATGAGTCTTAGAGCTGGAAAGACGCTTGGTGGTTATTCAGTGTAAACTCCACTTTCAAATAGCAAATAAGGAAACTGAGGCTCAGAGCAGGTTGGGGGATGAGCCTCGCCCCTGGATTTCCAGGACAGCCATACTGCTGCCACAAAGCCAACTGCCTGTACCTTTGTCTCCTCTGGGCTCAGAGGAGAAAGCACCTTGCATTCCAGTTTGCAGAGGGGTTGTTTCAATGGAGATTCGGGATGGCTGAGGGGAGAACCGTCCTGTCCCACTGACACTCTCAGACCACAGATCTTCCTTGGGAAGGTGATCTGGAGAGGTGGGGTGTGTGTGTGTGTGTGTGTGTGTGTGTGTGTGTGTGTAAGTGGCACACAACTAGGCAGGCTTTTCCCTCTTATACCTTTGCCCACAGAAAACAGCCAGATGTGTGGGACTGAGCACACTTGGCAGTGAACCCTGCACCCTGGAACTCTGGGAGCCACAACGTAAGGAGACTGGGGTCAACTACTGGGTCTTTCAGCTTTTCAGTTTTCTCCTCTGCAGAAAGGACCCTGAGGCTAAGGGACAACTAAGGAGTCACAAAGCAGGGCTGTCCACGTGTCCATATACAGCTGCACGTTCGGCTCTTCCCTGTGTCTTCAGGAACCCAGTTAAGCCTGATTTAAAAATACTATTATGTCACTCACAAAACTTCGTATTTTCCTTAGTAAATTAACTTTCCCATTGGTGACCTCCTCCCCTAAAACTCCTTCAGTTAATAAAGTAATACTCTTAATTTTATAACTTATAAAATTATCACCCTTGTATTTTATAATTTTTATATTTTATATTTTAAAGGCTCTTCACATTCATTTTTTCTTTCTCTTTTTAATTGAACTGGAACAGCTTTGTAAGAGTTTTGGATTTTTTCTTTTCAGGTGAGAAAATGGAGGCTTAGAGAGAGGAAAAGACTGACCTGGAACAGAAAGCTCAGGAGTGGCAGAGCTGGAACTGAAGCCCAGCTCTATTTCCATCACTCTGAACACGCACACAGTGGGACCAGCTTTGGTTCTGTGGTACAGTAAGCGATTTCATGTAGGGATCATAAGTTCTTGGTTCAAGATTGGGTTGGACAAACAGGACATCAAAGGTGGATACTGATGCTGAGCCATTTGTTCATTCACTCAGCAAATATTTATAGTGAGAGCCTGCTAAGTGCCAGGCCCTGTGCTCAATGCTTAGAATATATTAACAAACAAAAGGGACAGGGACTGGGGTCCTCATGGAGATCACAGTCTAGCAGGGGGAGACAATCGATAAACAAAATGTTTACTTCTGTATTAAGTCATTCACTTCACACTCTCTCTTGGTTCTTGTGTTTTCACAGTAGAAACTTTGGGTCATGTTTGGATCTGCACCTCCCTGCTTTACATTCTGCTCATTCCCAGACTCTACAGCCCCTCCCCCCAAGGCCCTACTTTCCCCTCCCCGAAGAAATGACAGGAGTGATGGATGGTTCTGCACAGTGTCTGACTGCCTTAGTCTGAGTGTTGGCAGTTGTTAGTGATGGGTGTTATTATCTCATCACCGATAGATTTCATTATTTGTAGCTTTCTATTATAGCTTTTACTGGAAGTTGTGTGTGTGTGTGTGTGTGTGTGTGTGTGTGTGTGTCCTAGAGTACATTGTCCCAGGTTGGGGCAAAGGTGTGAAGCAAGCAGCTTTCCAATAAGGACTCAATGATATGTATAGAGAAGGTACATTTGAATGACAAGGCTGTCCCTCTAAATATAACTACAGAAAAGAAATTGCAGAAGAACATGTATTTTTACTGTTTTGATTAAACTAGGATTTCATATCAAATTTTTATCTTTTCTTTTTGTCTATAGGCGACTCTTAGTTTCTTGATCCACAGGCTGACTCCTCCATCTCCTCTGTTATCTGGATATTCAGTACTGTTATTTAATGCAATCCCTACACAATAATTCCTTTTATAATGTTTTCAAAATACCTTTCTTAAACAATATGTAAGTGGAGTATAAAGAGACAAAGATTTTAAATTTACTAAAAGATCACTGATTGCTCTTGAGCTTGTTGAGATAAATGAAATGCATTCTTTAAACAGGAAAAAAAGGATGAGAGGAAGAAATCACATAAAAGCATAAGTAGCAACTCAAAAATTATTGTCTTGGTTTATTTTATGTTGCAGCTACACAAGCCATCCCTTTTTGTATGTCCATCAATAAGATATCTGTTGTGCTTTTGTACAAAGAACAAAGATGCTTTTATCAATTCTCAAAAGTCTGTAGGACAAACCATTCATGCTGTCAAACCCCCTAAAACCCTTTCAGCAAATAATGAAATCCATCAGTGACAAATGTCAACATACTAATTTGTTAAATGCAAAACAAAAGCAACATTCAGACAAGGCGCTTCATTTCATGTTATATCAGCACTCCAATTTGTACCAAGTTTATGGCAGCCCACAGATCATGCAATATTAAACAGGACTGCATTATGATGACTAAAACTGGAACAATAAACTCCCCTTAGCTAGAATGCTAATAGTGCAGCTGAAATGCATGCTATGATTCTAGTACATGCAACTTCCAAACTACTAGAAATTCTATGAAGATACCTATTTTTAATAAAAAGTGGCAGTATAACCAGATAGATGCATTTAAGGTGGATAAGAAAAGAAACTTGAAAATAAAATTGAAGTCTTAGAGAAGACCTTAGAACTCACTTAGTCCAATATGAGCAATTATAGCAAAAAAATTCTTAAGATATAAAATATCCAATGAGGGGATTTTCCTAATTTTTACTGTTGATAATGATTAAAAAAAAAAAAAGAGAGAGAGAGAGAGAGAGAGAGATATTTAACTGAAACTGTCACATTCCACAGACTTTTTTAAAAAGCCTGAAAGAAACAAGAGAGTAGGCAATGCTGAGGCGCAGGGCTCTATCTGCCCTGTGAGATGGAGAGCCATTGAATAAGGTTTCCCTGTAATTTTTTAAAAAACAGCTTCAACTGACACCCAGTGCCCTAGAGGACTCACGGCCAGACATACTTCAGTTTCTGGCTTAAGTGCATAACTGTGTTTAGGACACATTCTTTACCTCTATGAGACTCATTGTCCCATCTCTAAAATGAACATCACAACCACTTTGCAGAGAAGCTATAAGGATTTCTATTGTCATGTGCATTTTTGAAATATAAATGTCTTGGCCAGACTCTCCTCAGATCATTTTATTTCACCTCTTTAACTTTTAGAGAGATTAATTTAGTTGGGCTGTGAGGAGCTCAACTGAAGAAGCAGCAAAGAGCACCATTTTGGACAAAGAAGAAGAAATTGAGTAGCTATGGTGTGCAGTCAAATGGCATCAAATGGGCATCAAATGGCAACCACAAGTGTTGTAGTGATATTTTAAAAAGTGTATCCAGTTTGGATTTCCAAGTATCTTCAATGAATTCATTTACTGTAAAGAGAGGGTGAGGAAGACACCTGCTGAGTACATCCTCAGAGCTATTCGTTATCATTTCCCCCATGCCGGGTGCCTGCCTACCTGCTGCCCTTCTTTAAAAGAGAAGGAAGCAAGCTAAGCCATTTCAAGTTCCTTGAAATGCAAAAGATAAACATGAGTTTCTCATTTTCTTCTTTAAATGGTTCACACACACAGGCGTGCGCGCGCACACGCACACACACACACACACAGACACACACTTCTATCTAAGAAAATACTAGGAAACTGAGGGCCAGAAGATGTACCTGAATTATGGCAAAAGAGAAAAATACATCTTTGTAGAGATAAGTCACACAAATCACACTGCTGATATCTTTGGTAAATTCCCAGTTGGCCAATTGCTACCTGCCTATTTTAAATGCCAGGCCTTGTCATTTCTTTTGGATACAATACACTCCTAGGCTTCCAGTCCTAAATGAGGGTGTGCTGTTGGAGGAGACATTAAAGGGCTGCTGTGTTTCACCCCTACAGTAACCTGTGTTTTACTAGCTGACCCCGCTTACCCTACTGCCACTCTGGATCCATTTGTGAGCTGAAGCACAGCGCACAAAAGCAAGATCCAGCCAGCTTCATTATTTTCCTTTCTCATCTTCTGAACATCATCCACACTGAACCCTATTAACCGTTCTTCGACCCTTCATCCCTTTCTATATCTACATGTGAAAGAAATATTAAATGACGCATTCACTGGGAAACTAACACATGTCTTTCTTCCCCACTTACACACTCAGTCAATTAACAACACACACAAGTCAACTCTAAGTTCTTGATACTCAAAGTGTGGTCTGGGAACAGGACTACTGGCATCTCCTGGGAGCTTATTAGAAATGAAGAATCTTGCCCCATCTCAGAACTGCCAAATGAGAATCTACATTTAAGAAGATCCCCAGTTGATTTACATGCATATTAAAAGTTTAGAAGCACTTTCCTAAGTGAAAAGTATATGCATTTTAAGTGAAAGTGGTTGAAGAAGCTGTATTTTGTTTGTTTGTTTTTGTCCTCTTGTGGACAGTAAAGGTGTGTGGGACACTGAGCAACAGTGTTAATCCCATATTCAGGAGATAAACTCCACATTTAACAATTATCAGATGAACACGGACCATATGTAGAACATTGGGCCAGGTGGAGAGGGTCTGTTCCTCCATTTAAAACATTCATTTAGGGGGAGGTAGATGGGAGAAAACAATTTTAAATTATTTCTTCAATTAAAAATTAAATAACTAAAATATTCATTATTCCCTCAA
>NW_011889246.1:983193-991365 GCF_000151845.1 Pteropus vampyrus
TTTCCAAAGAGGACATAGTGATGGCCAACAGGTATATGAAAAGTGCTCAACATCACCAGTTATCAGGGAAATGAAAATCAAAACCACAATGAGATATCACCTCGCTTCTGTTAGAAGACAAAAAGATAACCAGTGTTGGCTGGGATGTGAAGAAAGGGATCCCTTGCGCACTGTTGGAGAAAATGCAAATTTGTGCAACCACTATGGAAAACAGTTTGAAGAGTCCTAAAAAATTAAATATAGAACTACCATATTAGCCAGTAATTCTACTTCTGGGTATTTATCTGAAGGAAATAAAAATAATAACTCAAAAATATATTTGTACCCCGATGTTCACTGCATCATTATTTACGATATCCAAGACATAGAAACAACCTAAATGTCATTGACAGATGAATAGACAAAGTAAATGTGGTGCACACATACAATGGAATATTATTCAGCCATAAAAAAGGAAATCCTACTATTTGCAACAACATAGATGGATATTGAGAGCATTATGCTAAGTAAAATAAGTTAGAGAAAGACAAACACTGCATGATATCACTTATAAATAGAATAAAAAAAATCAAGGATACAGAGAACAGACTGGTGGTTGCCAGAGATGGGGGTGGAGGAGATGGGCAAAATAGGTAAAGGCAGTCAAAAGGTATAAACTTCCAGTTATAATATAAGTAGTCTTAGGGATATAATGTACAGCAATAGTGACCACAGTTAATAATATTGTATTTTATATTTGAAAGTTGCTATGAGAGTAGATCTTAAAAGTTCTTATCACAAGAAAATAATTTGTAACTATGTGAAGTGATAGATGTTAACTACTAATTGTGATCATTTTACAATATATACATATATTGAATCATCATGTTGTACATCTGAAATTAACATAATGTTATATGTTATATGAACACAATGTCTCAATTAAAAAAATTTAAAAAAGTAAAAAAATAAAACATTCATTATTCGATACTATACTATACTAGGTTAAGCTAGGTTACTAAAATTGCTACAATGAAACAATGTATTGAAGGGTAAGGGGACACAGAGGAGGAAGCAATCAATTCTTTTTCAATTTGAGATGTCATAAATATGTCAACTCTATATAAGTCAGGAAAGATTATGAAATTTTAATTTCTTGTTTATTGATAGTGGGGATCACATTCTACTTAATTGTTAGGGTATGTCTCCCACCTAACCACTTACTAAAGTGATGTTTCATACTATTTACTCAATCTTGCATGAATTAGAAATAGAAACCCACATGGTAATGGCCTTCTGACACGAAAGAACACTGGAAAGGTCAGTTTTGCCCAGATACACGAGAAAGTTGGCTAATCCAAGCATGGGGTTATTGTAGGAAAAAATTTGTGCAAGGTCTAAGAAATGGGCCCTGGAAAGTGTCCCACTTAACTGTGAGTAAGATGTGTCCTCACTGGGAAGCTTCGTGATTTCATTTAAAGTCAGTTCTCAGATTTTCAGATATAACCAGAACTCAAAGCTAAGTAGAAAACACACTGTAAAACTAAATATATATGACATTTAGATTATCTACACTCCCCACTTTCCTCATTTAGATGGAAACCTGAAAGTTGACTAAGATACAGAAAGTTCACTAAGATACAGGAAAATGTTTCAAAGAATTATTCATATTGACTACTATTCCAGAGATGACAGTTTATTTCCCATAGCATCTTCCATCCAAGTACTATAAAACCCTTTCCTAATGCAACGTGGGGCAGGAGCACTAAGAAATAACGCAAGAGATTCTCCAAAGAGGGAGGGAAGCACAGGGAAGCACAGAAAGACCTGGAAAGTTCAGAATTGGTGATAAAAAGCAGCTCTGCACTCACTTCCATAAAGGGCTAATATTGTTTTGGTCCTTGAAAGTACAATTTGAAGAATAATGTTTATAGTACTTGGCTACTGTGATCATCACAATCTGTGGCATTTAAAATTTACAGATTAGAATATTCATAAATCACATAATTTGATAGCTCAAAGTCTTTTGCCACCACCTTTTGCCCTATAGTTTTATTTTTCAGAGTGAAAAACTAAAGCTCAGAAAGGGTAAGGGATTTGCTAACGTTCCATAGCAAGTGCGTTGGTGGCAGCCAGTAGTTAGAGGTGGCAATTGTGCGGACACTCCGTGCTCTTCATACTGTCATGGTGGTTCCTAACCTGGCTTCTTCTGACTCCTTCAAGTCTTCTAAGTCCATGGAAATCATGAACTATTTTCAGTATTTCAAAAAGTTCAATTTAATCTATGTATTTGCTGGGGGGGGGGCGGCGGGGAGGGGAAAATGCAATGCAGATTAAACCCTAAGTCTCTGCTTTTGGTTAAATGTACTTTAACTCAATGTGTTAATTCTAGTTAGAGAAACAGTAATTTGGGACATAACCAATGAAAGTTTTAAGGTTTTGTAATGCTTATTGAAAAGGTTGTCTACTTTGTTCCTATATTTTTGTTTTTGTAATTTTAATAATTAATAAGGTAATGTACATAGTAAAAAATTCTCAGTGTAAAAAATTACTGCACGAAAAGGAAAATTCTCTTCTCATCAGTCTTCCATGTCAAGTCTTTCTGCTCCACAGTAACTGCTGTTAAAAGCTTATGAATCTTTCCAGAAAATATTTTCTGATATATAGGACAAATGCATTATGGACATTGCATGTTGTTTAGCTGATATTGTATGTCGAAGCTTGTCCCACATGTCGTTCTACCTCATTTCTTTTAAAGGCTGCAGAAACGTCCAAGGAATGGTGTGGCAGAGTGCCTTTATCCTAGCTCCACTAATGGTCATTTAGGTGGCTTTCAGAGTTTTGTTTTCATCACAATGCCGAAGTGAATATTCTTGCCCACTTGCCCACCTATACTTTGGTGAAATTCCTAGTAGTTCAAGTGCTAAGTCAAAAAAAATATGCTTTAGAAACTTTGGTTAATATTTCCAAATTGTCCTCAAAGAAATTATACCAATTTCTCTCCTCCATAAACACATCCACAAAATATGAGAATGCCGGGTTTGTTTGCACACTTTCCTTTTGGGTTATATTATATTTCCATTTTGGTGAAAGAGATTTAAAAATATATTTGTTAGAACATTTCGTAAATTAAGGAATTATGAAGCCCCTTATTTGTCATATGTTGCAATTTGTTTTATTTCTTTTGGTCTTGTTTATTGCATTTCTTTCAATAAAGAAGTTTAAAATTTAATGTAAACATATTTATCATTCTCTTTATGGTTTCTGGGTTTCATTATCTGACTGTAGAAAGTTTCCCTCATTTTAAATAAATTTATTCATATTCGTTATTGCTGTGGTTTGATTTTTTTTTTTTTTACATTCAATGTTTGATACGAATTTTTGTAAAGAGATATGGTATGCCCCTACATTTCCAAATTACTTATCAGTTGTTTCAATAACTTTTATTGATCAATCTGTCTTTTCCTCACTAATCTGAAATGCCACCTCTGTCATATAAAAAAAATCCTAAATGTATTTGAATCTATTTGAGTTCTATTCTGCCACATTTCCAGCGCTAGTTCTTTTCCAGTTACAAACTGTTCTCATTAATGTACCTTTGGAACATGGTTTAATGTTTGATAGAACTAGAACTCTTTAGTAATCGTTGAAAAGAATTGTCCCATTCATTCTCATGTTTATTTACTTTTTTTCAAATGGCCTTTACTACCTTTTATCTATTTTTTATTTTTTTACTTCATGTTCATGGCTTGGGAAATTCCTAGAAACCAATCTATATACCTTACTATATTTTACATAAAAATTTTAATCTTTTTATTTCATTAAATGTCTTACTTTAGAATACTTTTAGATTTTTGGAGAATTTGTGAGGATAGTATGTACCCCACATCTAGATTCTCCAACTGTTAACACTTTACATTAGTATATTTGTCAAAATGTACCATACTAATAATACAATGAACCAATATTAATACATTATTATTAAAGTCTACAGTTTATTCATATTTCCTTAGTTTTGTACTAATGTCTCTTTTCCGTCCCATCTCATCTAGGACCACATTAGGTTTAGACTTTATGTCTTTTTGGCCTCGTCTTTTTGTGACAGTTCCACCACCTTTCCTTGTTTTTGATGAACCTGACAATTTTGAGGAGTACTGATCAGGTGTTTTACAGAATGTCTTTCAATTTGGGATTGTGTGATGTTTTTTTTTCTCACACTTAGACAAGAGTTACAGGTTTAGAGGAGAAAGAACAGACATAAAGTGCCATTCTCATCACATCAAGGGATATGCTATCAAAATGACTTATCACTACTGATGTTGACCTGGATCATGGGGCTGAGGTGGTAGTAGTGTCTGTCATTTCTCTACTGTAAAGTTACTCTTGCACCCTGTCCATACAGCACCCTTGAGAAGGAAGTCACCATACACAGCCCACACTAAACGGGTAAGGTGTTATGATCCACTTCTTTAATGGGGGGAGGGAGGATCTTTACACACAGTATTTGGAATTCTACACAGATTTGCCTCTTCTGACCCCCAATTATTTATTCAATCATTTGTTTATATCAGTATAGGCTCATCATTATTTATTTTATACTTTGGGCTATAACCTAATACTGTTTTATTTGTTTGTTGCTCAAATTGTTCCAGATTTGGCCACTGGGAACTCTCAGTTGGCACCTGCATCCCTTTGACATATCCACATCATTCAGGGGGTTTTGTTGCTTTTAGTACTTCCCTACTTTGTGGCATTACGGGATTCTACAGGCTTATCTTATATATTCCCTGCCCCAGCCCTAGAATCAGTCATTTCCTCAAGGAATCCTGGTTCTTTTTATTGGAAAATATTATTAGAAACCTAGATCTGGATGCTAGGTGTGATCTTTGCTGCTGGGGTTTCTTTGCTTCAAGGTCCTCTGAACTTATAGAATAAATAAATATGTGTGTGAATACTAATCTATGTATATGCACATATCTATCCATATTTTTATATTCATATATCTGTATCTATATAATTATCATTTTAAGTCCTCTTCCCCCATCAACTCAACCCATATCCTACTGATGTTTTATTTTATCATTTCTTAAATTTATTGGGGTGATATTGGTTAATAATATTAGTTAAGTTTTAGGTGTACAACTTTATAATACAACATCTGTATACTCTATTGTATGCTTACCACCTGAAGTCCAATCTCCTTCCATCACTATATATTTGACCACCTTTACCCTCTTCATCTTTCTCCTATCCCACCTTTCTCTTCTGGTAAGCACCATTCTATTGTCTGTATCTTTGAGTTTTTTGTTTGTTTTGCTTGCTCATTTGTTGCTTTTTGTTTTATTTATCAGATACAAATGAAATCATATGGTTCTTGTCATGTTCTGTCTGATTTATTTCGCTTAGCATAATACTTTCATGATCTATCCATGTTATCACAAATGGCAACATTTCACCTTTTTTAAATGGCTGAGTATTCCACTGTATATGTGCACCACATCTTTATCCAATCACCCATCAAAGGACATTTAGCTTTGTTTCCATGTCTTGGCTATTGAAAATAATGCTGCAATGAATATAGGGGTGCATATATCTTTGCAAATCAGTTTTCAAATTTTTCAGATAGGTACCTAGAGAGGGATTGCTGGGTCATATGGTAGCTCTATTCTTAATTTTTTGAGGAACAACCATACTGTTTTGCATAGCAGTGGTAATTTACATTACCACCAGCAGTGACTGAGTTCTCTTTTCTCCACATTCTCACCAGCACTTGTTGTCTGTTGACTTTTTGATAATAGCTTTATTTATTTATTTTTTTGGTAGAGTCTTTAGGGTTTTCTATGTATAGAATCATGTCATCTGCAAATAGTGACAATTTTACTTCTTCATTCATTGTCTTTTTCCTGATCTTAGAGGAAAAGCTTTCATTTTTTTCATGATTGAGTATGATATTAGCTGAAGATCTGTCATATATGGCCTTTATGATGTTGAGATACTTTTCTTCTATACTCATTTTGTTGAGTTTTTTAAATCATAAATGGATGCTGTATCTTACCAAATGCTTTTTCTGCATCTACTGATATGGTCATAAAATTAAAATTTTTCTTTTGTTTATGTGGTATATCACATTGATTGATTTGTGAATGTTGAATCATCCTTGTGCCTGGAATTAACCCCACTTGATAGTGATGTATTATCTTTTTATTGTATTCAGCTTGCCAGTATTTTGTTTAGGATTTTCCATCTATGTTTATCAGAGATATTGGCCTGTAATTTTCTTTTTTGTGTGTTGTCCTCGCATGGTTTAGGTATCAGGGTAATGTTGGCCTCATAAAATATGTTAGGAAGTATTCTCTCGTCTTCAATTTTTTGGAGGAGGTTGAGGACTGGTATTAAATTTTCTTTGAATGTTTGGTAGAATTCACTAGTGAAGCCATCTGGTCCTGGACTTTTGTTTTTAGAGAGGTTTTTTATTACTATTTCAATTTCCTTACTCGCGATAAGTTTATTTAGATTTCCCAATTCCTCACGATTCAGTCTAGAAAGGTTATTTCTAACGATTTGTCCATTTCTTCTAGGTTATTAAATCTAGTATAGTGTTTCAACAATTCAGCAAGTGATAGGTAGGGTACTTTCTTTTTGCTGTGCTTCTTGGGGTGTCTCAGCTTTCTTTACCAGGCTCAGTTAGGGAGTGCGGAACAGAGGAGTTAAGTTTGTGATCTCGCAGCTCTGAATCCCTTCCAGTAATGCCTGTTGGCATTCACTGGTTTTAAGCTTCTCAGTCACCTCTATATAGCTTTGCTACAGTGGGGGTGGGGGAAGGGAAATGTGATATATAAATGACGGGCAATACTGTGGTCCAATAAAACTTTATTTACAAAAACAGGCGGTTGGCCCGCAGACAGCAGTTTATTGACACTGGTCTAGAATGCAAATTGTTATATAATGATGGTGATGGTGGGTACTTTGTCTTGTTTAAATTTTCACTTTAAACAGAATGTTCTGGCTTTCAATTACAAACAAACGCATATATGCACGTAGCTTCAATAATGTTAAAGACATACCCACCTTGTTCTATTTTCTCTAAAAGTATTTGTTAGGAATATTGTTGAAGTATGTTAACTGCATTTTTTTGAAACTGCTGAATTTTGACATCCTTGGCTTATAAATATAGTAAATTATGTTAATATATTTCTTAAGATAAAACCATTCTTATACTTTTGGTATAAAACTCACCCAAGTATGGTTTATCTTGCTTTTGATATGTTAAATCTTACTGAATTCTTTTTGTTAATAGTCTATGTATGATTTTTATATTAAGAAATAGTAATAGTTCATAGTATATTATGCTAACTTGTCATGTTATATATAGCATTAGTATTTTGCTGGCTTCATAAGTATCATTTATTTAAGTTATCTAGTAAAAGTTCTTCTGGTACTCATTTTTGATGATTCATATGTTCTTAGAAAATCATTTATTTCACCCAGATTGTCAAAATTATTTGCTAGAAAGTTCACAAAGTACTGTTTATGATTCTTTTAATTTCCTCTGCATCTGTTGTTGTTTGTCACTTTATTTTCATTTCTAATCTTCTATATTAGTGAGTTCTTCCCTATCTCTTCTTAATTAAGCTAGCCAATGTTATCTTCGTTTATTGATTTGTCAAAAAATCAACTTTTGCATTTATTTATCAATTCTGGTTTTCTTTTTCATGCTTTTTAATTAATTCATTTATTTTTATTTCTCCTGTGTTCTTT
Source organism: Pteropus vampyrus (assembly GCF_000151845.1). Lineage (NCBI taxonomy): Eukaryota > Metazoa > Chordata > Mammalia > Chiroptera > Pteropodidae > Pteropus > Pteropus vampyrus. The sequence goes on from NW_011889246.1 coordinate 990,931, forward strand.
AGGTTAATTTTATTTTTATTTTCTAACCTCCTGAGAAGTGATGTTGAGCTATTACTTTTTCTTCAAGACCAATTTTAGTGACATCCCCTAGATTGAGCTATATGGTGTTTTCACTTCTGTTCCTAGATATTCTGCAGTTTAGATTTGCTTCTTTGATACAACAGTTAAAAGAAAAGGTTTTCTGTGGGGTATTTTTTCCTCTTTTACTTCCTAATTTTATTATTTTATTGCCCTGAGGACAGGTATAGTTTTATTTCCACTTTCCAGGAACTCATTGACATTTTTAGTCCTCAGATGTTTAATTTCTATAAATGTTCCATAAACTGTATTTTTTAAAGTAGACAAGTACACACCTTACATTTTCCTTTCTAAGAACAGTGTAAAGTTATTTCTGCATTATTGGTTTCTTAAGAGCAGGAGACCCATGTTATTCAT
>NW_011889246.1:991415-993862 GCF_000151845.1 Pteropus vampyrus
AGCTTTGCTACAGTGGGGGTGGGGGAAGGGAAATGTGATATATAAATGACGGGCAATACTGTGGTCCAATAAAACTTTATTTACAAAAACAGGCGGTTGGCCCGCAGACAGCAGTTTATTGACACTGGTCTAGAATGCAAATTGTTATATAATGATGGTGATGGTGGGTACTTTGTCTTGTTTAAATTTTCACTTTAAACAGAATGTTCTGGCTTTCAATTACAAACAAACGCATATATGCACGTAGCTTCAATAATGTTAAAGACATACCCACCTTGTTCTATTTTCTCTAAAAGTATTTGTTAGGAATATTGTTGAAGTATGTTAACTGCATTTTTTTGAAACTGCTGAATTTTGACATCTTTGGCTTATAAATATAGTAAATTATGTTAATATATTTCTTAAGATAAAACCATTCTTATACTTTTGGTATAAAACTCACCCAAGTATGGTTTATCTTGCTTTTGATATGTTAAATCTTACTGAATTCTTTTTGTTAATAGTCTATGTATGATTTTTATATTAAGAAATAGTAATAGTTCATAGTATATTATGCTAACTTGTCATGTTATATATAGCATTAGTATTTTGCTGGCTTCATAAGTATCATTTATTTAAGTTATCTAGTAAAAGTTCTTCTGGTACTCATTTTTGATGATTCATATGTTCTTAGAAAATCATTTATTTCACCCAGATTGTCAAAATTATTTGCTAGAAAGTTCACAAAGTACTGTTTATGATTCTTTTAATTTCCTCTGCATCTGTTGTTGTTTGTCACTTTATTTTCATTTCTAATCTTCTATATTAGTGAGTTCTTCCCTATCTCTTCTTAATTAAGCTAGCCAATGTTATCTTCGTTTATTGATTTGTCAAAAAATCAACTTTTGCATTTATTTATCAATTCTGGTTTTCTTTTTCATGCTTTTTAATTAATTCATTTATTTTTATTTCTCCTGTGTTCTTTAGGTTAATTTTATTTTTATTTTCTAACCTCCTGAGAAGTGATGTTGAGCTATTACTTTTTCTTCAAGACCAATTTTAGTGACATCCCCTAGATTGAGCTATATGGTGTTTTCACTTCTGTTCCTAGATATTCTGCAGTTTAGATTTGCTTCTTTGATACAACAGTTAAAAGAAAAGGTTTTCTGTGGGGTATTTTTTCCTCTTTTACTTCCTAATTTTATTATTTTATTGCCCTGAGGACAGGTATAGTTTTATTTCCACTTTCCAGGAACTCATTGACATTTTTAGTCCTCAGATGTTTAATTTCTATAAATGTTCCATAAACTGTATTTTTTAAAGTAGACAAGTACACACCTTACATTTTCCTTTCTAAGAACAGTGTAAAGTTATTTCTGCATTATTGGTTTCTTAAGAGCAGGAGACCCATGTTATTCATATTTGTATCTCTAATACCTGGTACTGTGACTGGCACACGGTTGTTGTTCAGTAAGTGACTGCTGAATGGACGAATGAATGAATGAACGAATGAATCCTGCATGTATTCAATGGGTTTATTTTTTCTGGGGTTAATTGGCTCTAGATGGTTTTTCCTCACACCAGCATAAGACTGATGATGTACTAAGTCATTCATTTCATAGGAATCCACGGTAAAATGAGTCAATAAAAATGTTAAAACAGGATTTGATATGCACGTTGTTAAAACCTGGTTGTATACTCTTTTTTCTTAAATGTCTTCTCATCTGCTCCTATACTCATATTTTAAGTCCTTACTCATCCATGAAATCAGGCTGAGTTCACAGATCCTTTTCTTTGCTTGATTCCCTGCCCCCTCACCTTGCAATCAATTCCTTTTCTTGATGTTTCTACTTGTACTAATAGCCCTGCCATTCTCGTCTTTGAGTCATCTTTGCTCCTATCCTTCACTGACCAGACTGATTTGGCATGTGATCCAAAGGGCCTTGCACTGTTACCCAGATGTCTTTCTGGTTAAACTACAAGCTTGTTGAGAATTTTACATTCCTTTCTATCTTACAATATACCCAGAAGAGTGTTCAATAAATTCCTGTGGTATCGACATGAGTATAGTTGAGAGAAACTAATACTTTGGTTAGTATTCCACCACATCATGGTCTTCTGACTATGTAATTAGCTATGTAATTTCACATCTCTGGGGCTTGCTTTTCTATAACAGAACACTAAAGTCCTTTCAAAGCATAAGGAATACAATAGTTTTGCCATATATCTGATTCTAGAAAGGAGCAACCACATTAAGAAAACATATTCCAGGTGGTCAAGCAACAATAGCACCATCATTCTACACAGAAGTCAGCAACTGCCCTGCTCCATGGTTTCTTTCTCCTCCGTCTTTCAAATGTGGCCATCATCAACTCTCGCTTATCCTTCTTGCTCTGCTCGAAGAACATCAACTGTCACTGACACGTGTCTCTCTAATCTGCTCCCTCACGGCCTACCTCTGGAGCAGC